>NC_091755.1:52739984-52867484 GCF_043380555.1 Nothobranchius furzeri | reverse complement strand
ACAAGCACCTCCACCTCCCAGTCACACTGGCCTGTCAAGCCAGGCTCTGGAGATCTCCAGACTCGGGCCAGCGGTTTCATCCATCCGGCCTGCAGAGAGTGTATTATACAGAGCCTGGGTTTGTTTTGAGAGCTGCTGGTGGAATGGGAGGGAAGAAAGCCTGGGTGATGTAGCAACAGCGAACCGTGGAAATACATTCCTTCCTGTCAGATATTGAGATATACATGTCTTGCAAGTGGAGATGACACTAACAGCGTCGCTCTACAAAGATTTCTCCTTCCTGCCTGTCAGGATTAGTCGTTTGTCTCCTCAAAATCGATTTGCATACAATTATAGAAACCTGATTTCTGTTTTTAGTTTTTAATTAACTGATGATGGCATGAATATGTTATGATGTCACTCAAGGCTCAACTATTTATACAACCAAGAAAAAAAAAGCTATCAGCTTACCCTTAAAGATTTATGGATAATGAAGTGAAAGAGCAGCGATTTACCAACGGTCTCGTCTCCCCCGCTGGCCTCTGATGTGACGGCACTGCCATCATCTTCCTCGTCGGCCTGCTCGTCACCGCTTGGCTCCCCGCTGCCTGAGCCATCAAAAGCAGGTGAGACGGAGGTGGTGGGAACAGGACTGCTGCGGGGTGGAGGGGTGTTGCTGGCAGCGGCGGTGGGATGCGGCCCCTGATGCTGGGTGGCAAGGCGGTGGAAGGATCGTACGCGGCTGTGGGTGGTGATGGAAAAATCGGTGGTGGTTTGAGGCGAATCGATGAACTGCTGTTCGGCCGTTATTGGAGGCGGGATGGCCCACACCATGTTATTGGGGTAAGGTGTGGTGGCGGTGATGGCAGTGTCGACAGCTGAGCTGGGAGCGGCGGTGGGAAGGTTGGGGGTGGGTCGGTCTGCTAGCTCAGAGATGGATTCTGGTGGAGGGAAGGGGAGGAAGCAAGGAATGGATGAATGACTGGGCAAAGATGGAAATGTCTGATATTGCTTCAACTACAAAACCTTATTTTAGTATAAACTTCTCTGATGATCTGCAAAGCTTTTATGAAACTAAATTCAAACAAAAACATAAAGTAAATTTTGATTCAAACCAAAGAAATGCATGACATGTCAGGATTTCCACTCACAAATGATTATGGAACACGCTAGAGCTTCCTACCTGCAGATGAAGTCTTTTCCTAGAGTTAGAGTCTAGGCAATGCTCATAGCGCATTTGCGCTTGTGTAGACGTACGGCAGGCATTTGCACGCACGTGTGCATGTTTTTAAGCCTAGTGCAAGCTTTACTCGTGCCTACGAATTACACATCCATATTCAAATGTTGCCCTGCAGAAGCAAAGCTTTAATCACCAAAAGCCAGTGCCTCCAGTGATGAATGATTGATAGAAATGGGGCAAAAAAAAAAAAAAAAAAAAAAACATCGGCTGTGCTCTGCCTTCAAAGATGGCAGGCTTCTGCTTGCAAGGAGTGCGAGCATCCGTCAACGCCACCACAAACGCACTGCTGTCAACAGATGCACACAAGCAAACACACAAGACAGAGCTGAAAAAATACAACTCCAAATGAGAAGAGGAGAGGAGCCTCTGTGTAAAGAGACCATCATTACCAATGCAAAAAGCTTTGGTGTAAAAGGACAAACTGTCTGCAATGAAAGAACGATAAATAGGACAAAAACTCCTGAGGGCGACGAGCGAGCTGTTGGAGAGACGCTAAGTGAGTGCTTCAGATTTAGTCAAGAAAGGAGTGACAACATTGTTGTTTTCCCTTTTCTTTCATCCCACGAGAATAGATGTGTCTTACGGAGAGGCAGAAATAGAGACGAGGACAGAAAAAAACAGAGTTGCACCTCATTAGGATTCGCCAAACACTAGTTTGTGTAAGACTTAATTACATCTCTATAATCACTGACTTTACTGGAAATTATTTATCGAGGTGTGAAATGCAATCGCTACGGAGACAGGAGAATCCCTCAGAGACACCTTAAGCTAGGCGGTGTCTTTCTTTTTGTGTACGGAGAGATGTTTGGCGGAGTTCAAAGAGCTGTGATGCTATCACCAAGAACGGTGGCGTGGACTGCCTTTCCTCTTGGCCACACCTGTCAGTCAGGCGCTAAGCTGAGCGTCAAGAAGCTCACTCTCTGGAAAGTGTGATTGGTTGTGCGCGCATATCTGGGAAAGCAAACTCTGATATGAGATAAAGAAAGATAAACATGTTTGAAATAACAGAGACGAACCTCCAGCACGATGCTTCCTTTAATCAGATATAACAGTCCACTTCCTGTTTTTAACCTTCATTTCCTCTGAGAACAACTGAGAGTAATGTTACGGGGTAAAAACAGGCCAAAACGGATTGTCTTCTCAGCCTGATTCAGCCAGTGTGGTTGAAAGGTGGTTATTAAGATTGTTTGTGGTGTCAGCCGCCCTCTGTGAGGAGGAGGAGGGGGCTGGATACAGGCGATAAGGGGAATGACAAGAAAACCCACGTAGGAAACAAGAAGGGATGACAGGGAAAAATGTTTTAAAGAGAGAGATTAACCGAGTCACACGCTCATTATTTCAATACGTTTGTTGTGGTCTCTAGTAGCGCTGGGCAATGCGGCCTAAAATCAATATCACAATGTATTGAGGATTTCACCTCGATTACGATAAATGGACGATAACTACACGTATGCGCAGAAACAAAAGTTGTCCACTAGATGGGGCTGTCTCATGTATTACGTTAAATCAGATGTTTATGTGACTCAAGGTGGTACAACTTCTTAAAGGGACATGAACGTTGCCAACCTACACACATCTTTTCATTTTTTTTATTATCTAATTTATTGACATGGGAAAAATTATCTCGATGAGTCAGAAATAACGATAAATTTTCGATTGATTGCCCTGCCCTAGCCTCTAGTATTAATGAACGCCTTATGAGTCGTTTTCACAGGAAAAACATCTCTGACGGTCCTGTTTAATGAAGTAGAAGTTAGTCAGAGGAGTGTTTCCTGCCCCTCCGCCCTACTGGTTTAAAGTGTAATTACAACAGTCATGAGCAACACTGCAGCAGCCTGCTCTAGCAAGTGCTAACAACAAGCTAACATTAACATGAGCCAACTGGCACCAAGTAAGCCACGAAGTAAAAAGATCTACACTGCTGAACAAAAAGTACTACTTCCAAGTCTAGAAGAAACAAAGCCAGAAGTGTTTCTCAATACCAAGGAACCTTGCCTCGATGTCTTGGCCCCGCCCCGGTTGCCTAGGAGATACGTCATCAGGAGCCGCCAAGAAGTGTTCCAATGTTCATGTTCTACCGAAGGGTGTTCTCCGTTTGTTGGCCGTTTAGCTAGCTGTGCAAGGATACAGGGGAGGTGTCTTGTAGCCTAGCCTTGGTCAAAAATTACCCACAATACACCGCAGTATTTTCAAAAAGATGGCGGATCAGAAGCCGGCAGCTACTTCAGGGACAATTTTCAAGCTTAAAAGTTAAGTAATTCAGCTAATTTAAAATGTTTTTTTTAGATCCAAAGAAGTTATCTATGGTTGGTTAGTTGCTTAGTAGTTGCAGCTTCGGTGGCTAGCAGGTAGTAACTCGCTTATATTTTTAATTTAATAAACACATACACAATTTAAAAAGTAAAAGGCTCGTTATATATTTAGATTGAAACTAATACATATAAAATATAACGTTATCTCCCGTGTCATGTTATATTACGTGACCACCGTGGAAGCCGCGGAAGGACAGTGTCCTTTTAAGCAAGGCACCTGGCCTCACTAGACATCGCCTCGCAAGGTCAGGCGCCTTGACATTGAGAAACACACCAGGTCACCATCAATCTGTTATTTCTCAGCCTCCTTTAGCGTCCTCAAACTAGTGTACAGCAATGTTTTAGGTCTTTGCTGCGTCTCAAAAAGACATTTGTCTCTTGCTTCTACTTCCAGGGTTTGCCATGAGACTGACAAAAAAAAGCAAACTTCTTTGTCTTCTATTGTTTTCTGCTGAAAGGTGGCAAACTGAAAAAGCTGAAAAAGCTAACTACTAGCCGATCAATTAGTAAACAGCTAACAGCAGTGCACCTACCAGTCCTGCAAAACCTAAGTGAGCTGCAGAGTGCTGTCTAATGTAAATTTGGTAAAGTTTCTACCTTAAGAATCACTGAAACCCACTTTTACTAGCGTAGCTTTAATATTTATGATGTGCTAACATCTTGCCTCTGACGGGCTAACAGCAAAACAACTCTGCGGTCGTTGTTGTTGCTTCTTTCTTGGGTACAAAATGCAACGTTGATGTTTTATCTCAACAAAGGACACAAGCATGGACGTGTTGTACAGTCATGCTAACGGTTAGCTTCTACTAGCTAGGACGCACTGTGCATTCTCCTTGCAGCACTGAAATCAGGAGTCTTCTGTGTTACAAGCCAAAATGAGTGAGTCCCTGAATGCTGATTTCACAGTGGCATTTTCTGACCTGAGCGCTTCCCCGTCTATTTTCTTTCTGCAGCTAGTGCAGAAAATAGGAGTGGAAGACTATTTCACATTCAGCCTGCATGTGAAACTCAGAGCAACTGGTCTTATTTTTTTTAAAAAAGAAGTAAAAAACTGTTTCTAAGCGAACCTCGCCTTTAAAAAAGTGCAGGGGAGCAAATGATAAATGATCCGCACTCGAATAGCTCCTTTCAGAGTCAGAGGACTCCAAAGTGCTTCACACTACAGTGCATCATTCATCCATTCACACACTCAGGATGATGAGCTACTATTTAGCCAGAGCTGCCCTCGGGCGCTATGACAGAGGCGGGGCAGCCGAGCACAGGCGCCACCGGTGCCTCCGACCACTACCAGCAGGCAAGGTGGGTTAAGTGTCTTGCCCAAGGACACAACAACAGAATTCTCTGTCCGTAAGCAGGATTGAACCTGCAACCTACTCATTCTCCTGAGCTACTGCTGCCCAATATGGTAAAAATATGTCAAGAGGAAATGAAATGAGGACGCGAACAATCAGAGAACATCTCACAGTGCTAAGGGGGGATGGTGAAGGCAACAGAGCTCTGACTAACACACAAGCGGCGGGCTGCATGTGACATATGCCGCCTATCGCTGCCAATTTGCCACAAACCTACAGGTGATAGCGCCATATGGGAGGGGAGGGTCACTGCCAGCCCAGTGGACATGTTCTCCCAGTAACAGAATTCACCACTAATAACCCTTTCATGCTTGTTGACTTTTTGTTGAATTTTTCAGCCGGGTCTTCATCTTTTGAGGAGACACAAACAAGACCCCCTCCCCGTCCGTTTACCCAACCAGACTAGGTTACTCCACAGTTTGCTGTCACTTCTGGTCAAAGAAAAAAAAAATCACCAAGTTGTGGTAACGCTTTGTCCCCCCAATCCCAACCTTTGCAGTTTCAACAGACCTACAATGTGGAAGAAAATCAATATTCGCTCACTTATACAGCCTTTTGGCATAGCTCTGCTGTTAAACCACCAAGCAGCTTGTTGAGCATTAGCATGCAACGGCGCCGAGGCCGGGCGTCTGGAAGCCGTGCGTGTAAACAGCGGGTGGGAAAGCAGGCAAAGCTGTGGCGTGGTGAGGGGTGGAGGCAGAGCAAATGCTAATTCGCACCCAGCCACACGTGAAATGAGCTTGAGATCAGACCCCCGAGCTGACAGCAGTGGCAGCCCGTGGTGCGACCGCATCCGGGAGAAGAAATTAAAAGATCTGTTGCGGCCGCCGGTGAGCCCGGGTGCTCGCCTGACTGTTCCCCTCACGAGGGGTTGATAGAGAAAAAGTCCGCTGGAAGGCGTCTTCATGCCTTCCGTGTGCAGCAATGCTAGGTGAGAGATTATACACAACCCACATCTCTATTGCCAGGCAACAGAGGGATCTGAAACCAGCCTGGATTTTGGCTCCTTTTGCTTGAAACCCACCCACGGCACTGAATGTGTAATTACCAGATGTTCTGGGACTTATCAAAGCCTTGTCTGTCTCTCAATGAGCATATTTCTATTCATTTTTTTATCCGTGTGCCCAAAAACAGCAACGTCTCCGAGGCCACGTTGGCAGCCTGACCTCCGGTGGATGTGTCCTCATTTGTGACAGATTTAGAAGATGGAAACTCATCTCTCAGTTCTTGGTCACTTGATCTGTGCCCAGTCAGTGATAAGGTGAATGAACATTATTCCACCCACAAAATGTTAGCCACCTGGCAGTCACTCATGGCCACAACCTCACAGCTGGCGTTCCTCTTCCCCTCGCCGCTTACCGGCATCTTTTCTAGAGTCCTGTTGTGATGCAAGCTGGCTGTCGGCACAACACCTTCCCTCTACACGAGAGCTGTGGCCTTGGCATGTGGCCCAGCGCCCATTACACTGATCCAAACAACGCCCGTCAGCATCTGGACCGAGGGACCGGAGCTGTACCTTTTTCCTCCCGTACACACCCTCTTTACACATGCGGCCACGTTCCAGCAACACTGTGATCCTGGCAGGAGAGAGCTGCAGAGGGACTGACACATTTCCCATCGGGAGGGTTTAAAGACGAAGCCAAATCCCGACAGAGGGGCTAAATAAGCAGGGAGGAACCGCCGCTGCCTGTATCTCATAGCACTAAAAAGCTCAGATGTCAGTTTTCATTATTTGGTATTGAAATGACCAAGAGATACCCACACACATTACAACCCTCTTCTGCCACGTTTCTTTTTCACAACTTAGTAAAGAGGCGGGGTTTCTTTACATAGCAAATCTTAGCTAGAATGGATCTGCCTAAGCATGTAAAAAAATATCGATACTCAGAAAAAGTACATGTATTTATTTATTTATTATTTATTTATGTTTATTTTGTTTTATTTTTATTTTTTCACTTCAGACCATTCAAACAAATTAAAATCAAATACAAAATAAAAATGTCTGAATTTAGAGGATTTGGTCCTTAAAGCGGAATAGGGAAAAGCTCGAGGCTTTTCATTTCTCCGTCTCCCTCAACATCTTTCCATTTCCACAGTCCTAATAAACATCTCTACACGTACATCACAAACAAAATCAATAAGCAAAATTAGCATTTTCACATTAGCAAGAAATCATATAAACACTTATACTTGTACATCTTAAATAAAATCCAAAATCAAAATGAGACACAAAATTGACTTTAATTGCTTTACCAAGTCCTTAATGTCTATCATAATTCATTAGCAAATTAGTAATTTTCCAAAAGTTTTCTTCTATATAATTTTTTTAATTGTACAACAGTTTTACATTTTTTATGCTTTTTATGTTTTCCTCTATGCTATTCGCTATGATAACGACTCGAGATTTAAAAGTAGTGTATCGCTTTTTATTGAGAATTTACACACACACACACACACACACACACACACACACACACACACACACACACACACACACACACACACACACACACACACATTTGTTGCATGTCTTTCCTGTGGTGTAATTCAAACTCCGGCTGCTAGGTGGCAGCCGTTTTTACCGCCTTCCTATCGTCTTAACTCTAGACATGTTTAGAGAGGAGGAGGGGACACTACAACGCTCCACCTGCGAGAGAAAAACTGTAAGGCTCGTCTTCGGCATTTCAGACATGAATTCTGATAGCTTCACAGGCAGACAGGACAAAAAATTAAATAAAAAATACTCTAGATGTGTCGTGCTCTGGCCTAAGTTGTTCAATAGGGTTTATTCCTCGTATCCCCATTCTGATGCTTCCAAACCTTTTAGCCAGCTTAATCACTCCCAAATTGCATTCTCACACCAAACCTCCTGTCAGGAATCTTGGCGTGACCTTTGACCCAGCTCTCACCCTGGATTCTCATGTCAGTTCTCTTGTTCGCTCTTCCCTCTTCCATCTCAGGAACGTTGCTAAGCTGAGTCCCATTCTGTCCCGCTCTGAACTTGAGACAGTTCTCCACACCTTCATCTCCTCACGCTTAGACTACTGTAACTCTCTTTTCACGTGTCTGAGCAGAACCTCCCTGAACCGTCTACAGGTGGTTCAGAATGCCTGTGCTCGGCTTCTGACCAAGTCCTCCAAACACACCCACATCACCCCGCTTCTCCTCCAGCTTCACTGGCTGCCAGTCAACTTCAGGGTTCACTTCAAGATCCTGGTTCTGGTCTATAGGGCCTTACATGGACAAGCACCATCTTACATTGGTGATCTTCTTAGTCCCTACACCCCCAGCAGGTCCCTGAGGTCCAGTGATCAAAGCCTACTGGTTGTGCAGCACCAGCCTAAAGACCAAAGGTGACAGATCATTTGCTGCTGTGGCCCCCAGACTCTGGAACTCTCTCCCCCTGAGCCTGAGATCAGTGGACTCAGTGGTCTCCTTTAAAAAGCAGCTGAAGACTCACTTGTTCAAGCTGGCTTTTGTATGACCTTCTTCACCACTCTCTCTTTATTCTGCTCTTGTCATGACTCCCATCCTTCACCCTCCTCTGCCTCCTCATTCAACCTTCATTCAGCTCACCTGGTCCCTTCACCAAGCTCCTGACAAGCCCTGTTTCCCTGGCAACCACAATCAACTCCATTCTTCTCACCTGTTCCTGTCATCAGCTTCATCCACTTCACCTGCTCCTGACTCCTCTGCTCATCTCACACACCTGCTTCCCCTGCTATATAAGAACCATCCAGCTATCCAGTCTCTGCCAGATTATTACAGCCCTGCCAGTGAAGTTCACCCTGCCTGACCCCTGCCTTGTATTCTGCCTGCCTTTTTGACCTTAGCCTGCCTACCGACTCTGTCTCCAGCCTCGCCCTCCTGGTAACTCCGCTTACAATAAAATATTTTTTATATATTTTTACTGTGTTGGTATCTTCACGGGTCTTCTGAGATCTGTTTGTGACAGCTCTCCCCACCTATTCCACCTTCCTCAGGATCCACTGATTTCACTCTTTCCTGTTCACTCTCTCTCCTTCTTAACATTTTTTAAATCACAATTGTCCAATTTTGCTCATTTTAAATATATTAACATTTTCTAAATGCTTTTTTGTTTTTACATTTTTTGTTTTTGTGAAGCGCCTCGTGATTTTTATCTTGACAGGCGCTATAAAAATGATTTCTTCTTCTTCTTCAGTGATGTTTCCATTCTCTATTGCATTTTTTTAGGCAATGGTTGCAGGACCTACCAACGATTATCGGTCAACAGGAGAATCCAGGCCGTATTTAAGATGCCACATTCAAATAAAGACAAATATTTGAAATGGTATGGGTCCATCCACATTCATTATGAAGCTGAGTTAACAAACTTCTGCTTTGGCTTGCTAAATGGTGATACATGCTAGCTCTTTACTAGCCAACGTTAGCACAGTGTTGAAGAAATGCTAACAATGTTATCAGAGAGTTAGGTTAACTTGTCAACTTACAGTCGTAGCTATGAATGTAGGCACACACATACAAGTTTAAACCGTTGACATTCATTTGATTGGCAGCTTAGATGCACCTGAGATAATTCTGTTTATTCTGCCTTAAAAATCCTAAATATCATCTATTTTGTATCGTCAGATCAGTGTCAATACACACCCCCTTTCTACATCCATGCAACATTTATTGTACTCTACTTGGATTTTCAAAGATCCAGATTGCACAGTAACTGAATGGTTTTCTTTTTCTGATGCACGGCTGACCAGGAGCTGCTGACAGTCGCTGAGTGATGTATGGAGGTATTAACAAGGCTCACCTGTGCACTGTCCAAAGTGTTGCACCGTAATGTCCTCGTCCTGCCTGCAGGCTATGGTCCTCAGCTGGCACTGGTCGGCATAGGTCACCCCATCCGAGCCACACACCTGCTCCATGGTGACAGAGATGGAGGGATGGGAGAGGGTAACACATGTTAACCCCCCCGAGGCTCACAAGAGGTCATACTGCTTACTTTTGCAAACTTTAAAACCCACCTTAGTTTTGTTTTTCAGATCGCAGTCAGTTGGCGGGCACTCACAGTGGGCTTGGCCGTTCACCTCAATGCAAGTTGCTCCAAAGCTGCAAACCAACTCTTTGCATGACTTTGGGGCTCCGGGTCCTGTGGAGGAAACGGGTTTGGGTTCATGCTCATTCTGTTCGCTCTCGTCACAAACCAGGTTATGGTTTTGTCTATGAAAAAACTGTAAAGTACACTGATGTATATGAATAATACTCAAGTTATTTCATTATAAAAGTTATAAATACCTACTGTAGTGATTGGAGAGAATAGGACTAAAAGCTGAATATTTTATAACATTTATACAGAAAATGTTAGAAAATTATTAAAATGTAATTTTATGGTATTTATAATCACTAAATACATGATCAGTCGTACTGTGGCCATTGCGTTTAACTGATATGACTTCAACAGAAAATGTTGTCTCTGTCCCACAAATGCAATCCACACATTTCAGACCCAGGTGTTTCGGTGATTTTTGTGATTTCTAAACTTGTTTGCTACCAAAAACTGAATTTAGTGGCTTGAAAACCAAATGATGCTTTCAAAAGTATTTGTTGATGTCTTACTGTTGCTATAAATTTCATAAAGCACAACAATTTCTACAGCCCTCCGACTACAGCAGACCTGCATTATTTATTTGGTCTTGCTCAAGTGTGCATTCTGGATTCCTCAGTTTTACTTTTTCGTCGTTTTGTTGAAGCGGTTCCAGCTGGATCATCAGGTTGCAGCTCCACAGAGACTCAAAGTACACCCCCTACTTAGCACCTACTTTTATATGCTGCACCCTGTGAGAATGTGCCTTTTCATCTGTGTGTGTGCGTGTGTGTGTGTGTGTGTGTGTGTGTGTGTGTGTGTGTGTGTGTGTGTGTGTGTGTGTGCGGCGGACTGCCTCACTACTATGCCGGGACTGCTGGCATCATTAAGCATTTGACTTCCAGTCGATGTCAGATGGTGAATCTTAATCAAGGGGCTGCGAGCCCCCACAGCAGGAACTAACCTTTCCTTCAACTGGTTTTGAGTTTGAGCAATCGCTGGGGCGGTTTACATTATTAATCAAAGCAATCAATAGTGTGTACACACACACACACAGATCTAAACGTATAGATGTAGGTACTGTAAATCATCCAGCATGGTGTAGAGAAATGAAAACATCAATGGGCATTGCATCACCAACAGCCCTTTAGTAAATTAGACTACTTTCCTAATCACTATTGATAAGCCATCCTGCAGCCACTTCCTTCTTTGTCAATAAACCTGATGGATGTGAAGAACAGTTGAGGAAAAGCTGGCTGCCATAAGGCTTATCCACTAATCAGATAAGTGAACAAACCCCTCTTAAGCATGATCGAGAGGAGCAGCGAGGGAAACGTGTGTGTTCACTAAACGGCCTCGAGACTCTCTCTCTCTCCCTCTCTCAGTACCGTTGTCGCAGCCGTTCATGCCCATCTTGCTTCCATCTGGGCACACGTTGCACTTCAAGCCCTTCACTCCCGTCTTGCAGGAGCACAGGCCCGACATCTGCTCGCAATCATCCCGGACCGAACCGATGGGATCGCAGCTGCACGCTGCAACGAAAAGAAACGATCAGTTAAAACAAAAAGACCTGGTTGATTAAAGACAACATCAGAAAGACAAATAGTTGGGCTTGAATTGAGCTAAGTGTGTTTGGAGCACCTTTAGCCTGCACACCTCTCTGAAGATACATCTTTGTCGCAAAGTGAGGGGTTGGGAACAGGTCAGCTAGCTTCGGGGGCCACAGGGGGGAGAGAAAGGAGGAGGAGGAGAGCGGGTTTGTAACCGAAACCTTTTAAAAAACAACCTCGGGGAAGGACATCAGGCCCATCGTGTTCTTAGAACAATGATGCGTTTTGCTCTCGTGTCTCTTCTCCTGCTGAAAATGGAATTGGTGTTCTGCGAGCTGCCTGCTTGCTTTGGGTAAACCGTGTTAAGGTCAGGCCACAGGTGAGACACCTGCAGGCTTCCTGCCGCTGACTGAAACCGCTCTCTGCCTTTGGAAGCGCCTGCCCTGCGATACCTTAGCGGCGGGAAGCAAGCTGGCCAGCAGATCGCATTACACCAAGACAAACGAGGGGTCCTGACCCCACACTTTACCCGAATACTAATGAGAACAGTTCATTCAATTCTGTTTTGACAGAAGAAAGAGACACAGAAGGAAATCAATCGGTAAAAATGCTCCTAACAAATTACCCCTCTTGTCTACAGTGATTAATAAGTCTAATGTGATCGATACAGAGCCGCTGGGATAAATCGAGGGAGAAAAGTATCCGTCCACAATTGTCCGCATCTGTAGAAATCTATTCTTTCACTTTAAGATGTCTTAAGCCAGTTTGTTGTGTTTACCGAGGATTACGGAGATCCATTCTTTTATTTTTGTTTGGTTGTGTCATCAAGGGGAAATGTGCTTGCCTCGTCGAAGAGATAAAAAGTAATTTAGCAGGACTTTCGTTGTATTTCCTTGATATTTTTCTGATGCAGACATGATGTTTCTCTATGAAGTACAGCGTTTGGCTCTAAATACGTGAGGGAATAATGCCTTTTCTGTGTTGAAACACCGTATAAAAAGGAAACGAATGGATAAAAGATGTTTTATACAAACTGTGAGGTGTTCTGAACGGTCTAAAGGACTCCTTACGCGTGCAGCCGCTCATGTTTTCAGTCACAATGGCACGGAAGTTCCAGAAGCCCGGTTCACAGCGGTCACACTTCTGTCCCCCAACACCGGGCTTACAGGAGCACTGCCCAGTGGTCGGCTCGCAGGTACCCTTGTAGGAGCCGTGGACGTTACACTGACAGACACCTGAGGAGCAGAAAACAGCAACACGGACGTCATCGAGACTCATCGTGCAACAAAACGGCTCGAATGCAAGTTTGTATTTAAGATTTGTGCAAAGATCAAAGGTTTTGTACGCTCTAGTCCACATAAAGGATTTAAAGACCAAGTTCACTCATTTTTTCAACACATTTGCAATGGTCTTCAGAAGAAACGAAAGCCTTGTGAGTCGATTTCTGTGAGAAAAAATCTCTGGCGCTCCTGTTTCAGGAAGTAGAAGTTAGCAATAGCAGAAGGGAGAAGAAGACGTAGGACTTAGTTTTACTTCCTGTGCTGTTTCTCAATAAGCGTACTCCTCTGAACTTGTCTACTCACGTACTTGTGAACATCGAACCGTTGCCCATTTTATCAAAGATGCACCGATGCATCCTTCAAGTGCTTGGGCCAGCAGGGCATCCCATAATGCATTGTGTTGCAAACCGTTACACTCAAACAGTAGAAGGCAGAAAACAAAGCTCATAGCTGCTTTTATATCAAAAATACAAATAAGTACATCTAAATAAACAAATGTAAAGGTTTCTGTGTGATTTTTGGATAACCTGTAAAATTGGTTGTGTTTTTGTTTCCCTTCACGATGCTCAAAATGTTAACTAGCTGATCCACTATCAAAATAAAAGCAGTGTTGCCTTAAAGAGCTCTGTTTTGATGAGATATTTAAGTTTTACTTCAGTTACCAGCAGGGAATGCTGGTATTGTATACATTTTCATAAAAAGTGGACCAAATATTTTACAAATATAATATTGTTACTTAAGGGAAAAACTAGACTTTTTTAAAAATAATTCAGGCCGTTTTTTTAACCTGTACGGATCCTCGTCCTCCAGTACTCTGTATAACGGACTTTCTGAGGTACTTGACAAGTACACAAAAACATACTTGGGCCTGATATTCAGAAATCTCCCCACTGATTGGCAAACAGCAACACAACTCTACCACTGACTCAGTTTGCTCTGCAGCATTGATGTCTTATCTCCACAAATGAAACAAGCCCGAAGGAGTTCTGCTGTGTGGTGGAGTAGCTAATGCTAATGGCTAGCTTCTACTTGCCGAGGCGCGCTCTGCTCTCTCCTGGATGCTAAATCAGCAACAGCCTTCCTTGTCACAAGATGGGTGAGTCCATGAAGGCTAATTTTACATTATGACGTAGAATTGTCGGACGTTTCTAATCCGAGAGTTTCCTCGTCTATTTTCAATCGGCGACTAATGCAGGAAACATGGGTGGAAGAAAATGGGCATGTTTATCCTGCCTGAAAAACTCAGAGTGAATGATCATATTTAAAAAATAACAAGTACAAACTGGTTTCTCAGTGAGCTGGGGTCTCATTTATCAAACATTGCGTAGAATCCTTACTAAAACCGAATTTAAGCTCAGCAAAAAATTTTACTTACGCCAAGCAGGTTTGTGATCTATCAAACATGGAGTACGCACAGCTGCACACAATCTCCGCTTCATAAATCAGAGACTAACGAGAAAGGTTCTCAGCTGCTTTTTAGTCACACCCTGCCCTCACCACGCCCACTTACTGCCATAAATGGTCAATGCAAAGTGCCTTGCGGATCTCATGCATATACATAAGCCGGCTTGTTGCAGCATTTCGATCCTGACTGCAGATCAAGGAAGCGCTATTTCACAAGCAGAAGTTGAGGTACTTGTGGGTGAGGCGGAGAAATGAAAGGAAGTGCTTTTGCAAAACAAATAAGAGAAAATCCACGGCGTGAGACAGCGTTGCTGAAGCCGTCAATGTTTAGTTCTTCAGAGAGATCTGTGGCGGATATAAAACAACGGTCTGATCAGGATTCGATCCCCAGACTCCCAGGTGAGAGTCACGCGCGCTAACCAGTCAGCAAAACGGAGATCTCCCTTTGCCAATTAGCCAGGGCGCATGATCAATCGGGTCACAGTGACAGGACGCACACTGTCACAGACGCATGACATTCTGTCTCAATCTGCCCCCCTGCTGATATTCAGCATTCCGTGTTCTGCGCTTCAGGGTATGTGTGTGTGTGTGTGTGTCTGCGTGCATGAGCGAGTGCGGGGTGGCTTGTTCTGTGTGCGCACAAAGCGGTACAAGGATGCTGCTGCAGGATTCTCAGCAGCAGCACTGCAGGTGCTCTCCATGTCCAACATGTGCGTAAGCCAGATCCTTAGACAACTTAAAGTTGCGCACCTTTTTCCGCAAAGTTTTCTTTCATAAATCCCAAAGTTTGCGTGGAAATTTGCTAACGCAGTTTTCCGACCCCGTTTTGTGCGTAAGCAAGCCTGATAAATGAGGCCCCTGGGCTTTAAGCGTGTCTAGTCAGGTTTTCGATTTGGAAAAAATCTGTTTATTTCCAAATCTTTACTTTCTCTATCCATACAGGATCACCGGGCTTACCGTTTGATACAAGGCTTCCTCCTCCATCTGTGCGCTATCATTAGCTAAAATCATCAGATGCAGAGATTTCAGCATTATCATAATTACTCCTCGGATTAGGATGAAAACGTTTGCCGCTCTGCAACTTTTAGTTACAACCTCTATAATAAGCTGCGGCAGCCTGATAGTATCTGGAAAATGTTTTTTGAGCTCACAGGAGAAATTCAGGACGAACTGCAGACAAAGGGGTGAAACTCACTGGGACATCCGGCCTGTTCGACTCCTAAAGCGGCCGTCGTGTTGTCGGAGCAGCAGCCGTACAGCGACAGGCCGCAGTGCTGGGCGGACGTCAGCTCGGTCGGAGCTACCATTGGACTCGCTGATGAGGCAGGAACAAAAAAGGGAGGGGAGACAGAAGATGGCACAAAGAGGAGAAAGGAGAGCACGGGAGTGATTACTAGTGGGCGGCGTCCAGTGGCGGGCATTAGACAACGCAACCGCTGAGCGACATGGAACTTTTTGCCAACAATAAGATTGGCTCGAGGGGCAGAGGTGGAGAGGCTGGCAGCCGGACTCAAGATAACAATTTATTTGTTACTTTCCCCATAATGGCTCAGAATCAGGGGGAAAATGATGCTATTACCTCCAGTGAAAACAAACAATAGCTCTGCAGCTGACATTTACCACCCACTACTAGGCATGTTCTCTTCATTTGTTCTTGTCTAATGTTGTGGGGTAGCGCTGCCACCTCAGAAGCATCTGCTGACGGAAACAAAGCAGAAGAGAAAACCCAAACAGCTTTGTGTGAAGGGAATGTGTCGAGCAGCTCCTGCCTGCATGCGGAGGGCTCTTTTTGTCTAAAGATGCACCAGCCGCCATGCTGGTGTGACAGAGCTACGCTCAACGGCATTAAAACAGATGTGTTCCAACAGCTGGAGCATCTCCAGGAAGTGGACAGGAGCAACAAAACTCACAATGGGGTGGCTTAATGGCCAGGACGGAGAGCTCATGGCTCCAATTTTCTCCAAGCTTTTGGGTGAAAAGTAAAGTTTTAGATAAGAAGGAGGAGAAATCTCTGCTCCTCTCTCTATTCCTCCCCCCATCTCCCTCTCTTATGTTGTTAATTTGGAGTTTGGAGGCTGGAGATACAGAGGCCATAAATCACACCATTACTGGCGTGGATATGAGCCTCAGCCTAATGGTGATGACTCGGCTCGCTCTTTTTCCAGCGCTTTCCCACTCCAGAGATGGGCTTTGGACACAGTTCATTTAACTTGCCACTTTCCAACGCTGCATTCGGCTATCTTTACTGAGCCTATTAGGACAAGGAGAACTTTTAATTTCATATGTTCTTCCACCCTTGGAGGGTTTTTTCCCCTTCAGTAGATATTGTCTGGCACAATGCAGCTCACTGTGACGCGCGGCATTATTACCTTCATATTTCTTTTCCTTTGCAACGATAGTCTTTTGCATACCCAGCACATACTTGCCTCTCCAATAAACCAATAAACAGGGTTTATTTTTCAAAACAAATTTCTGGACCCAGACTGGACTTGGCAGCAACCATTAAAGCCCATAAATGAGCGGATGATTGATGGCAGCGTTTAAACTCGTCCCAAGACTTGAAAAACATCAATTAGGTCAAGTTTTTTAAATGTAAGGTCAAAACGGCGTTTCCCTTCACGCAGCTAATGAAGAGGGCAGGGAAAATCCCAAAGATCTGAATCCTGCCATTAGCCAATGGAAGAGGGGAGCACAGAGGTCTGGTACCCATAGAGGGCTCTTCAAAAAAAAAAAAAAAAAAAAAGAAAAAGGATTGATTATCCATGCAGGGTAGAGAAGCATGACAGTCAGCGCCCAAGGAGGCCGGCTTAGGAAGAAGAATCTGCAGGGATGTGTGTGAAAACACTCCCTCTCATGAACTCCCTCCGTCCTCCTCGCTCTCGGACCCGGGGGGAATCAAACAGGCTGAAATGATCACACAAAACCCCTTAAGTGCCTTTTGCTCTGCTCTCCGGCCTTTACTGGTGAAATCTTTTCCCTGCGCACAACCACAGAGAGGAGGACGGTTAACCTTTGCTACTTAGCCACTGATCTAACAATCAGCCGGGCCGCTAAATGCCACTGGCTGCGTGCACAGAGATGCTGTTTATATTAGTGTAAGCAGAGAAAAGTGCACAGAAAGACACGTTTAATGGCTCCAATTGTTTGATTATAAGGATAAAACATGAGTCATTATTGATGTTACTTCGTGAGCTTTTTGCCACGTAGATGAAAAACAGATTATATTTGGAATTTTATCGTGACACCCCCCATCGATGGATGAAAATGGGTGGAGGAATGGGATGCCAGTGACGATGAGCCTTGATGAAGGTGCAGCTGCTCACTTTAATCAGATTAGGCTCTGAGGTGGATGTACCGACCTTCACAGGGCCCCAGGTTTTGAACCATCAAGTGCTTCTTCATCAAACATCTGGCGTGCTTTAGCGCACACTCGTTGTCGTAGGTCTTTCCATCAGAGCCGCACACCTACAGTGGAAGAAACGAGAAACGTTAAGGAGCAGGGATGTATTACGGGATGGATTCAGCTGGTGTTAACTGAGCGTCAATCAGAGAACTAATCTACGCCTGATTTTGTTTTCTACAGCTTTTTTCTCCAGTTTCTGAAATTGTTGCATGATTTTCTGACACGGCGTACGATTATTAAACCGTGATTTTATCTCACTTTGCACTTTGATCATTTCTTTCAGTTATTTAAACTACATTCAAGGACAAATAGAAAATCTTGTTTTCTGTCAGCTTGCTGGGTTTTACTTTATATAATTTGTCTCAGCTAGGATACTGACACAGTTTCCTTATTTGTTTTTGAATGTTTAAAAGCATTACTCACTAAAAGCTGCTGAGCACCATTAAAATATTCATGTTTAAAAGTTTTAATCTCATAAAGTTTACCATTTTCAGGAATCAAGGGACGTAATTAAATTCTGTACTGACAGGAAATTATGAGGTTGGGCATCAAAAAAATCTACCAACTGTACGAATAAACAACGACAACAAAAAACCAACTTCACGCGGATTCTGCAACTGTGGGTATTTTTTCCTCTTTTCCCACTTCTGTGTCAAAACACAGCTACACAGATCCATAAATAATTCATAGAGTAAGTTAGTGAGACAGTCATCAACAGGGGCAAATGTGAAGCTTTTTAACCCAACATCAATCCAGCGAGTCAAATTTACACCAAAAGCAGTTTTTTTATTTTGCAATGCAGGGAAAAGCATTAAGACATCTGTAAAGACAGACCAGTGGTCTCTAGTCTAAACAAAAGCCTTGTGAGTCGATCTCTGTGGGGAAAAAACTCTGGCACTCCTGTTTCAGGAAGTAGAAGAAAACCAAGAGCAGAGGGGAGAAGAACATGTATTTATCTGATATACACACATCTCATTGTCCAGATACTGGATAACCTACTCATCAGCTGGATAACAGCAGCATGACTTAACCACCGACTCTTGATTGATCTTGATGTGTTACCTTCACAAAACCCAAGCCTAAGGGGTTCTGTGTGATGGAGTTGCTAATGCTAATGGTTAGCTTCTACTAGCCAAAACGCACTCTGCTCTCTCCTGGATGCTAAACCGTTTCCCCGCTCATTTCATAACGATGGTGTAACGTCCAAAAGTGTCAATTTTCACCTATATATTGATCAACATAATAACCTTTCATCTGCATCATAAATCCACTTTCTGTTTGGCCTTCTAAATCCAGAAGGTTCTGTTCAGCATGTGTTTACATACCATGAAGATAAAACATTCAAACAAACATTCTCACCCGAGGTTCTTGCACCCACTGTGTCAACATTCTTCACTCTGAATAAGTGAAGCCTCCACGATGTTATAGTAATAAGTTAAATAATCATATGTGATGAATGAGCAAGATGTTTAAATCAAATGTTTGAATAATCTGTGCTTCAATCTATGAATATTGTTCTTACAACGATCTATTTATATCACAGATCAGTGTGTGTTTGATTGAACAAGTTCATCATTGATTACACTCACATCACAATAAAATACATACTAAGGTTAAAATCATTTTTGTATCTGAAGGAGGGCGTGGCTTTCTGAGGGATGTTGGTAAATACTCAGAAACGTGTCAAATTCTGATTGGCCAAACTTGGCCAGAAATTATAACAAAGTAGTTTAATAAAACAAGAGTTACTTCCCGAGTAATTCAGTTTCCAGCTGAGCCCGATTCGGCCAAATCGGGAAAGAAGCCTCTTTTGAAACAAACTCCTTTGACCTTAAGTCAAAGCCTCTCTGCGACCCTGCAAGTGATTACAGACACAACAGCTTTTTTCAGAGCTACTTCACACCTAACCTGCAGACCCCGGGTTGCATCTCAGAGCCAGGGAAGCTGAATTCAGAGGAAGCTACTAATCTCTGAGTGTCGTGGTTTCGACGTCCGGTGACCTCTCCACTCTGACCGCAACCCTTTGGACTGCCGGGAGCAACTCATACAAGGGTATCGTAAGCCTGCCTGTCTGATGAGGTTTATAAATAAACAACTCTCTAGTTTATAACAAACAACTAATTCTTTTACACCCAGAGTTCACAATTTCTCTCAGATACAAAGAGCGGTTGCTACAACATCTAGCTTCCATCACAACACCTCACATCCACCACGTCATATCTCATTATTCATATCCTATCATGCATCATTAGTTTAGGAAAAATAATTAAATTCATTTTATAAACTATATACTGACTCTGTCTGAATTAATACGAAGTGTGTTTATGGTCCCTGAATAAGCAAAGAACCCTAGAATCTTCTGATTAAACAATCAAAGATCAATCAGATTGATATTTCATATTTGTATGGAATGTCACATCTTATTGGTCATAATTAATATGTATTAACTGCTACATGCAGTAGCTAATGCAGGAAATGGGTTAGAAGACTATTTTCATGTTTAGCCAGAATGTGAAACTCGCAGTGATTTATCATTTTTCAAAAATAACAAGTAAAAACATTTTCTTAGTGAACTTGGCCTTTAAAGGTCAGCTTTACTCATATTTTAATCTATCTGCAGTGGTCTCTAGTAGGACTGAATGCTTTGCAAGTCATTCCCTGGATGAAAACAGCTCCGGTGCGTCTGTTTGAGGATCTAGATATCAGCTGCAGGAGAAAGTAGCTTCAGATGACAGGATTTGAGTCTTATTTCCTGATATTTGGACATCCTGCCTCTGATTGGCTAACAGCAACACGACTCTGTGTTTGCTCTGTGCAGATTTTTTATCTCCACAAATAACACAAGCCTGATGGAGTTCTGCTGTGCTGTGGAGTTGCTAATGCTAACTGTTAGCTTCTACTGGCCAAGACATTCTCTGCTGTCTCCTGGACGCTAAACCGCCTTCCTCGTCGTGAGTCGAGATGGGCGAGTCCATGAATGTTAAGTGACAGTGTGACGTAGACCTGTCAGGCTTTTCTGAAGCGAGTTAATGCAGGAGATACGTGTAGGAGACTATCTCGTGTTCAGCCTGCATGAAAACTCACAGTGGTTGATCATTTTCAAAACGAATATGTAAAAAAGATGCTTTCTAAGCGAACTTGCTCCTTAAGATGAAAGGTAAAAAGGAAAGTTTAAGGATAAATAATGAATATTTTTTGATGAAATGTTTTCGGATGCCGTACCAGGTTTTGAGGCACGCTCTCACAGCTGAATTCACAAAAACAAGGTCCGCCCTCGACGTCCTCGTCCCAAACGCCGTCATATGCCACGCAGCGCTCCTGTTCGCAGCTCTCTGCGCCCGAACCCGACGCCCCGGAACCACAATCTGCAAAGAAACAGCAGAAAAAGAATAATTAGTGGAACGGCAGGTCTGTGGCTTTATCAGTGCATCAGGTAGAAGCAGTGTCACGGTTGCAGTGCGACAGAAAAGCTCGCTAACATGTTGGGAGGATCACAAGTTCTGAATCACTTACTCCTTTCTTATTTTGGAGGAGAAAGAACAAGAACTGCTAGTCCGAGACAACAACCCTCCGCAGCGAGGGCAAGATAGTGACTAAATAAATTAGACATCTCTGCACCACCAATTAGGCATCCTTTTTATTTCAATTAAATCAAACAGCAAAGGGGACGGACACTCTGGCCTGTGAGAGCACGCAGCGTCGACGGCGAGGCTTGCTTTATGGGTGCCTGCTCCTGATATGAGAATGCAACTAATTGCAAAGTGTTCTGTAAAATTGAATTATCTCCTGAGACCTTGAAGAAAGTTGTCAAAGCAGCTCTTTAACAGTGACCCTGAAAGGTCGTCTGTACTTTTTTTTAAAAAGCTCCAGTGGAAAAAAGGGAACGCTGCTCAAAGAAACCCAAAAACCAGAGAGCCTAATTTCTGTTTGTGGGTTTTCAAAACCGTTCAAAAGGAATTAAAAAAAACACCATGCATCTGAGCGCGTGTTGTTTGGAGCTTCTCTTAGGCAAAACAAATCATGTAGGTGAAAAAAAGTGGGAGGATCTGGCTTTTGATGTTGCAAATATCTCCTAGAGTGGAAGTCTGCGGGGAGATTAGGAGAACGAGCGTGAAGGCAGGCTACGAACGCAGCCTGGAAGATCCGGAGAATGTCAGACAGGCAGAGGTACTCCTGAGGCAGGCAGAAAGTTCATTTGAAACCAATTTGTTATTCAGAAACAGAATCTAGTCCAACTAAAAGCCCCCGGTGCAGCCGGCAGACTCAAACATGAGGTAACCGAGGTGTTTCTTCCTCCTCCGGTCTTCTCGTCGTCTTTCCGAGCTCGCTTACTTCCGTGTATTGATGCGCTTCCTCTAATGGCCAAATCAATGCTGTAGCAATGGAAGTAGCACTTAGCATAACCCATCTTCTAAAGTAGATTATGGAGAAGATCACAGTGCAGGGGAGGGGCAGACAACGCCTTGGCTCTTCTTTGATATGGGTCATCAGGAATGGGATATGAGCGCTTGGAGGGGTCGATACAGCGGAGGAGCTCTGACTTCATTATCCGTGGACACAACGGGGAAGCTGGAGCTGTCTGCGGACTAGAGAAGCTGTATCCCCCGCCCTCCCGACAATAACATCAGGACTGGTTAGGGATCCACTCTGTCTCCAGTTTAAACCACATAACCTAATCCTCTAACTAGATTATGTCGTTGTGGAAACCTATTGATCGTGAAAAACAGCCAGAGTTTAATTTTGTGGCAGAGGCGATGCGTTCCGTTTGGGCTTTTAGCCACCAGTTAAATTATTATGAGCGCCTGGCTTCAGATGGCATCTGAAAAGAGTTAGCTGCAGCACGCCGCTGAGCCGTGACTCTTGGTGACTGGGAAAGGTGCAGAATTTCTGTTGGAGTCGCTCTGATTTGACACTTTTAGGAGACGTTTTATACGTGGCCGGGTCTTGTGAGGTCTAAGATGCAACTGCAAAGGATTTGGGAATTTTCTTGTTGCGGATTAGCCATGAAATGTTTTAATAAAAGCGTCTAAGCTTGTGATGCACTCCATCCAAGTCTCAAGGCCCTTCCCAAAGCAAACATTCCTACTGAGCCTACTTATCAGTGCATTGAGTTCAGTTCCTCTTTCCAATTAGTAAAACGCTTTCCATCCGAGGAAAACCAGCAGATTTCACCGAGTCGCTGACTTGTTGTCTCAGTGACGTTAAAGCAATCCCCATGCTAAACAAGCATGTAGCGACCGTGGAGAGGAAAACTGCCCTTACCTGGCTCAGTATGACCAGCCATCGCCCACAACCGACTGTGGGTTTGAGACAGAGCAGACCCGTCGGATGATACCGGACGTCCCTTTGAAAACCTCTTGAAATGTTTGGAAACCTCGTCACAAATGAAATAATCCATCACCAACAGATGTCGCCCAGTCATTAGTGCATTTTCAGGATTTGGTGTTTTTGTTTAACTTTTTGGTCAATAAAAAAGGTAGAATTTTAGTTTTAATCATCTTTTTGTTGAACGTTTTGATTAAAATAGCAAAATGATTGAGTTCCTCTTCGTGTTTCATGGCTCGCTCCTTTCCTCACTTAAGCTGCCTTCTCACACCTGTTCTCCAGCTGCCAATCGCTCACCCACCAATCGTCCTCCCATACGAAGTCAAAGGTAAAGCCCCATTAGTCTTCACACACTGGGTTAATTTGGCCCATCCCCTGGGGGAACGGTGAGCTGCAGACACGGCTGTGCTCGGGAACCATTTGGTGGTTTAACCCCCCAGTCGAACCCCTTAATGCTGAGCGTCAAACAGGGAGGTATTAAAGCCTTTGGTATGACCCGACCGTGGTCTCAGGGCGGTCACTCATACCACTAGGCCACTGAGCTGGCTGCAAATATAGTCCTCTGTTTCTTCGTCTCACCCTTAGATCACACCGTTTACCTCCTCAGATGTTTCTGGGTCATTGTTGCTCCCTTGCTCTTCAGATTGGGGTTTTGTAAATCCTTCTTTTGCTTCCCTGCCAGCTTCTCTTCTACATCTACACCTGAGTTATTCCTCGGAGCCTGCTCTTTTGGGCCTACTTCCAACTCAACCTTCTGACAAAGAAGAACAAATCAGAAAAAGAATAAGCCCGGCTGTCCGGCATTTGTTTACAGTACGCCAGCTCAGCAAGACACAGCAATAAAGAACAAGCAGGAGTATCGGATTCATATTCCGCCCAGGCGCCCTCGCAGAAACCAGAAGAATAAATAAAAGAGGTAAGACATTAAAATGGAATAAACAGAAGTGAAAAGCAAAGAGGGGTCCTAATTAGCTGCTGTACTTTCATGTGTCCACCACCTGTACCGCCTATGAACCTTTCAATTAATAAATCCCCAGCTAAGATGGCTGCATCAGCTATTCTCTCTGCACTGCCCATCCGCTCCTTTTTACTCAATCATGTCAGAGGCCTGAGTCTATTTAGCCCAGGGAGCTCTATTAAGAAGGCAGAATTCAGCAGCAGAGAGAGAGAAAGGACGTGAATCGCATAAGAATAACATCCGAGGAAAAATAGAGGATTTAACAATAGAAGTTATGTTAGGCGTGAGCGCCACAGCTCTATTGTTGGAACCGTCTCGTACCGAGAATAGAAACACTCGCGTTAACGTCCGTGTGTCGTTATGATGCCACCTGAGCAAACATGTTGGAAAAAACTGTTTTGTGGCAGAAAAGTTTAGGGGAAATGCCTCATCTGTCCCCTTCAGTGGTTTTGATGGATGAGGCAGAACATTAATCCAAATAAAGTTCTCAAAAGATAGACGAATGGCGTGTCACACTTCCTGGCAAGGAGGGATTTGGAAAGAGGTTTTGTTGCCTCTACAGAAGGTTAGGAGCCGCGATAGGGCATGAATATAAATGACTAACCATCATTCCACTATAAGGAGCTTCATTTTTTACTCCCATCAATCATCCAGCTTTTTGTCTGAGTGTTTCTGGAGTTCGATCCACTCTGTGCTGAAGAAGGAATACGAGCCTACACACGCGTGGCGAGGATCCCTAAAAGGAAGAGGCTTTTCTACGGTTTGGTCCGTCATCCACTCCAAAGTCGAGAACCAAAAAGGTCGCTGGCGATTTGCAAATTCTCCGTTGTTAGCATTCGCTTGTGGATGTAAATAACCGGGGTTTTACGTCTTATGACATCACTGCTTGCGACAAAAATGCTCTAACATCCCACGTGTGACTTGTTTTTACTGCTCTGTGTAAAAGACCACAGGCAATGGACGAAATAATGACGGTATTGCCCACCACCTAGTTATTCCATGTCCAAGGAATGTTTTTCGGCAAAGAATTCAATGATTTTGGGAACTTCTGCCACCTATAGGCAAGGCATGCCTACGAATGTGCTTCAACATGCACTGGAGCTTTGCTTTTTTAGTTTATTGAATAAAACGAGGTGGTGTGGGCCCAAGCCTTTTCCTACATGGATGAGGGAGGATATTTGGTTTTAGAAAAACCCGACTGCACGTGTACACGGCCTAAGCTGGACTATGCAATCCACCTCCTGTAATCCAGTTTATTAAACGCCTTTTTCAATTAGAAAGGGGTCGGGGTCTCTCGTAGTTGATGCGGCACTCTCTGTTGCCACTTTGTCAGCGTCAAGAAAGAGTAAAAAGGAGCTAAGGCCAAGCCTACCAGAGTGTGAAATTAAACAGGTGATAAATTTCCCTCTATGGCCAACGGTGTGAACACGTCATTTTTCATTACTAAATAAAAGCTAGAGAAAACAACTTCCATTTTTTTGGGCTGCACCCACCCTCCAATAAGACTAATGAGGGTGTTTTTTTACGTGCAAGAATAAATCACATGTTCATTTCCTCTAAAGGCTTATCTCTGATTCCATAGTGGTGATGTACGGCTTTGCTGCTGTCAACAATAGAGCAGCAAAATACAGTATTATATGTTGTGACAGTGGCCCTCTGTTACCAATATATATGCTCCTAATTTTGCCAAAACTCACTGCTCGTGCATCCAGGTGGGATGGGGGGTTGGGGTGGGGTGGGGGGGAGTTTATCCGCCACAAGTCATTTTGAACACTAGCAGCCAGAGAGAGGCAGGCGATATCTCCAAGAGGAAACCAGCAGCCTGCTTTTGGAGGTGTTGCACTCAGTCCAGAGTTCCAGTGGAGGGTCGGGGTCACACATCCAAGGGGGGGCTACAAGAATCACAGACGGAGCCAGCAGGAAAAAGGAACACCTTCGAGTTGCCCCCCGGGTGAAATTTATCGATTTCTGACAATCCCATCTCCACCCCTATCTGCAAACGCGTTGGTCCCTCTTTTGTGGAGAGAAACAAATTTGATGGAAAACAGCGCCAAACGGAGAGAGGAATGAGTGGGTGGGACAGCGGGGAGCGATAGGGAGAGTAAAAAGAAGAAAAAACACATTCTATTGTGTGAGCCTGATGGTTTCTCTGAATCAAAATGAGCGAGTGATGGAAAAAGCTGGATGTTCACAGACTCCCTCGGGGAGGAAGATGAGAGCATTTTTGCCCCACACCAGACAAGCAACAGACAATGGTGTGTGTGTGTGTGTGTGTGTGTGTGTGTGTGTGTGTGTGTGTGTGTGTGTGTGTGTGTGTGTGTGTGTGTGGTGACAGCAAGTCTGCATCGAGGCCATGCAGTCTCACATTTCCTGATGTCCCGCATACAAAAAGGTCACTCGCCATCTCGGTCAATGAAATGATGTTAAATGGACTGCCGGAGCTCTAGTGGCATGATTTGCCTCGCAGGCGCAGAGAAGCAACGCTGACAATGGTAAAAAGAAAGAAACCCCCTGGCTAGCAATCAAAACAGAAGTAGATTCTGCTCATCTGTTTGCCCGGTCCTCCAAACTACCCCCACTTCCCTCCTCTCCAGCCATCCCTCCTGCTGGCAGGTGTAATCTGCTCCCCTTCACACCTTGTCAGAAGACGACTCTGTTCACGGCGATGACCCACTACCCACAGGGGAACGGGATCGCCACTATCTGCATGACAACCATAGGCTGGCATGTTTCTCCCTCCAGAGTTATCCCCGTGAAGGCCTGAGTGAGAGACTGTGATGTTCTGCCTCGGCTTGTCGGGCCGGATCGAGATCGCATCTGCACGGTAAATTAGGTCCCATTTCTTCAGGATGGGAAGGAACGCCGCGGCTACAGCCACGGAAATCACAAACACTCATGCGAGATGCTATCAGTCACACATTTAAGAGCCTAATTGGATTGAAAGGCTTTGTAAATTGTGTGGCGGGTCTGTCGCAACATAAATAAGATCCTTTAAACTAAAACTTTTTAACTAATCAATCCTTCCCTGGCTGGAGATGAGGAGATAACCTTGCAACAAAAACATCTAGAGTGAGTCAAGTTTGTAACTTTTACCATCAAGTATCTTCCAAATGGATTAAAAATAGTAAGAAAGCTGCTTATTTCGAAGGCTGGGTGACTAAAATCAGCCAATGAGCACCAGCACTTCATTCCATGGCTGTTTTCTTGTTTTTGATCAGTAAACTAAACAACCCACTCTCCACTAACAATCTCACCAGTTTAGATTCAATTCAATTCAATTCAAAGATACTTTATTAATCCCAGAGGGAAATTAGAGTTTCAGTACACACAATTCTGAGATCAGACATACGTAGACATAGACACATGACAAGAATTGGTGACTGTGGTCATTCGCAACCTGAGTCGCGCTGCCTTAATAGAGATAAGAGGGTTTATATGAGGATTGGGTCAGGTGGAGGAAAAAAAGGCACTTTAGAGTTACCCTCCACAGGGAGGGCAGCTTTGTTATGCAAAAAAAACACCTCAAACATATATGCAACAGACTTCAGACATCACACAACATAAGTGTCCACTAGGTGGGGAGGTACGGTTGGGGACTCTCCACACATCAGTGCATGCAGCCGCGATAAGCAGCGCTCGTCACCTCAGTCTGGGCGGGGGAGGTGGTTGGGTTTAGAGAGCACAGTGACTCCTGTAACGATTCAGCGGCCTTCACCGGTCGCAGTCCCGCCCAGGCTGGGATAGGGAGACAGAGTTGCCATGGTGACGGCAGCATTCCACATTTTTTCTATGGGGGAGTCATGTTTTTCAACTGGTTTCCAGTTTCAGCTAGTTGAGCTGGTATTTACTGAGCTCAGAAGTCCCGAGACTTACTTTCTATGAAGCCCTTTCAGTTAAAATAGTTATTAAATTTTTATTTAAAACTTTGTGGTACAGCAGCATAAACTTCACATCAGAGCGTTAACGGTTGGTAATACAGTTTTATTAATTTTACTTGGTTATTTCTTTAATTTTAGAACAGCTTCTGCACAACAGCTTCAAAACGGTACGTTAATCAGTGACGGCACAGCTACTATAGCCTTGTTCTCACTATCGGAACTATCAAGTGATTATTCCGGACCTCTACAGCACACGCGCGTCTCCATTTTACCGGGCCAATCCGAAAGGAGCTTTTCCAGACCATGTTATGACGTACTCACATCTGGGTTGGCCCAGTCCCCTCTTGGTAGATCAGCCTGTCTCTGAGTTTGTGTCCTCCTTAAAATAGTAAACACAGGCGGCCACTTTTAACTCATTCACTGCCATTGACGACTAAAGTCGTCATTTGCATTTTTTTTTACTGTTTGGGCATCGGAACGAGCCCCCGCGCCGAGAGAACAAACATCTCAGCTCTAAAGCCGATTTCCATCCGCATAAATCACATGTCACCTGATCAGGAAGCAGAACATCCATGTGTTAGGAGATCGTTTTGGGCCGCTCCTGTAAAAAGAAAGTGAGGTGCGTACCGGAAAAGCTTCTGCCGATCACAATTCAACAACGGATTATGAAAGAACGGATAACGCTCGAAACGCCCAGGCGAGTCTCCTCTTTGTTTTGGCGTCGACATCATCCTAGCGCGCAACGTTCTGCGACACTTAAAGAAACAGTAAAAACGGCGAGAAACGCGGGCAGCGAAGGGCTTTAACGATCAGGAAATGGCTGGCAGTGAATGAGTTAACGTGAGGCCAAGGCTGAGGCCCTCCCTGTAGCAGCAGGGGTCAAACTGTCAATACTGGCGGTTCTTCTGCTACCTGTCAATGAGAAAGCCCCCCCCCCCCCCCCCATCCCAGTTATTCATGATTTCAAGCTGTAATTACTTCTAAACAGATGAGTTACAAAAAATTCACCCACTCAGAGTTGTTAGGATGATAAACTTGACCCATTAAATGTAATCCAGGCTGTTAACGTGGTTATTTCTGCTGCAACATTTTTAACAGTCAAAGAGAACATGCTGTTTTTTGTTACCTGCCCCTAGTGGACGAGGGGGGCAACTACAGTTTTTGTCCTTTGGGCATTAGCTTCACTTTCCATCTTGGGTGGAAGTTAAAACACACTGACTGGTTGTTATTTAGTGGGAAATCATATCAGCAAATATGGATGAACAACGGGGATTTATAAACCCAAAGAGTTGCTGCTGAAGCAGAATGCAAGGTCAAGGAAATAAGCAATATTCATGCTGCTTTAAAATCTTGATTTCTGGACATCAAACACAGAAAAATGACATAATTCCTGGCTCTGTGGTCTCCAACAGAGCCAGGAGCTGAAGAACTGTGTTTCACTGCTCTTGACTTCACACAACCACTCTCCTCATCCTCTGAATGGGTTAAATGACATGAACAGAATGAAACGTTTAATGTTTCTAACGTCTGTGGACGCCGTTTGGCGCTGAGCCAGAAGAAGAACAAACAAACACACCAGTGAGTTTATTTTAAAAGCACAGCTGACAGGAGCCTGTTTATTCAAAGGTCGCTGTTGTTGTTTACGGACGCACGCAGTGACTTTCACAGCAACTCTTGGTGATGTCAGAGAACTGGCGAGCCGTTAGAGGTGTATCCCGCCATTATGAAAACCCACAGATGACTAAACAGCGTGCCACAGGTCAGTTGGTAAAGTTAATTACACCACTTCAATGGCTGATTGGTTACCATAATTACAACATTTCAAAGTCCATTTCCTACCTTCATCACAGCTGCCGGGCTTCGCTGCATCAATTTTCTTCTTCTGTATGCAGGAGGACCTGCGGAGTTCACACTCATTGTCGTAGGTGTTGCCATCACTACCACACACCGGGGAGAACGCCTCGCCGGCGCACTGCTGGCACTCGCACTTGTTCTCCACGCACCGGGCACCCCAGGCACAAACCGTGTCGCCACACGTTCCTGTATTACAAACACAGCAGAGTGACGGTTCAGAGAGCCGCGGGTCGCCGCTGAGAGGAAACACCCACAAAGTTAACGTGATCACCAGGACAGAAGTCAAAATGTAAATTTAAATAAAAATACAATCAAATGAAATTCGACTCCCTGCCAGCCTGGAGCTGAAGGGCTCGAGTTTTACCATCGTTTACAACTTCACTCCAAAAAGCAGAAATATGCTGTTTCCTTTACTGAATGTGGTTTTCACCGTTGTGTAAAAGGCGTTCGACATTAATCACTGGTTACACTAATTCACACGTTACTTACTGCACTCTCCCTGGCTGACCACCCGCAGGTCCGTCTGCTCTTTGCACGCTCGCACATGCAGCTCACACTCGCTGTTGTAGGTGGCGCCGTCGCTGCCGCACACGGGCTGGTGGGACTCGATACACTCCGACGGACACACACACTGTCCGCTCTGGGCGTCGCAGATCGCTCCAAAGGAGCAGTTAGCGCACGCTTCGTCTGAAAAAAGAGAGAAACGATTTAAGCAGCTTGTGTGTGTGTGTGTGTGTGTGTGTGTGTGTGTGTGTGTGTGTGTGTGTGTGTGTGTGTGTGTGTGTGTGTGTGTGTGGTCACAGAGAAATAAGCAAACAGGTTCTTTTTCTGCTGCTCATATTTTATGTCACACTTGACACATTTTATGATGTATCGTCAAGTTTTGTGGTGCATTTAATCTCGTCTTTTCCTATTCTTAATTATTATTTATGATCCTTAAAACAAAACGTTACAGGAGCAGGATAATATGTGTTCTCACTGTGGCTTTGATTTGTTCACCTTCTATTGTTGCACATGATAAAATCAATTTTAATCACTATAAACATAAAATTAATCTGGTGAGGCCAATATTTATTTATGAACTCATCTGAATGATTGTAGAGCCGTTTAAAGACACGCTTAGGTCCAGATTTATAAGCGGTTTGCACTTATTGCAGAATAAATTTTAGTTTTTAAACAATTACTGCTGGTTTTTAATTTTAGTTTGGAGCCTTATTAAAGAAAAGCTCTGAATCTTGAACCCAGTCCTGCTGTGTCTGTGTGTGTGTGTGTGTGTGTGTGTGTGTGTATATATATATATATGTATATATATTACCTCTTGAACTTTTATTAGATGTTGTATATTTTATTTCTCCTCTTGTTTTGGGATTTTTAGGATCTCCATAAACATCCAGAAGAAACCATTTAACCATATCAAACTATTTGTTTGGATTCAATAATTATAATAAAAAAACACAAGTCAATAAAAGGGAGCAAGAGATCTAACTTGTAGAGAAAGCTGTTGTTTTCATAAAGAGCGGTAAATAAATCCGACAGCTGTATTTTCTGACCTTAGAGCGCACGTTTCGGTACAAAACTCAGAATTATGATGAATGCTGACTGAAATAGGTTCTAATTTCTGCGATGGGCTTCAGGATGAAAAGCTGTTGTGTGTCTAAGTAGGAATATCATTTATGTTTACTTTTTATTTTGTAATGTCACAAGATGTTATCAGGTCAACTCCATTTAATTACCATTTTTTAAATACCAAACTTGTGTTTTAAACACATCTGCAGTGGTCTCTAGTACAAATGAATGTCTTATGAGTCAATCTTCGTGGGGAAAAAAAGCTCTGGTGCTCAGGAAACAGAAGTCAGCCAGAAGGATTTGGAGTCATATTTCCTGATATGTGGACATCTCTCCTCTGATTGGCTAACAGCACCACGACTCTACCATGGACTCTGTTTGCTCTGCAACACTGATGTTTTACCCCCACAAATAACACAAGCCCGGAGAAGTTCTGCTGTGTGGTGGAGTTGCTAGTGCTAATGGTCTACTAGCCAGAATGTGCTCTACTCTCTCGTGGACGCTAAACCAACAACAACCTTCCCTGTCAGGAGCCAATATGGGCGAGTCCATGAATGCTGCTTTCAGTGTGAGGTAGATCTGTGTGGCTTTTCCAATCCGAGCATTCTTCCTGTCTATTTTATATCGCTGACTAATGAAGTAAATAGTGCTAGAAGACTATTTTCACATTTAGCCTGTGAGTGAAACTCAGAGTGAGCAATAAAATGTCAAAATCAACAAGAACAAGTGAACTTGCTCTTTAAACAAGAAGAAAACAAGCTTGTGTGTCTCCTGATTATTACCGGCTCTGCTTGCTTGAGCCTCCATGCTCCAGGTAATTATGAGAATGAGATCAGGTCACCCACAGAACTGGACTCTCCCGCAGGTACCATTTATGATTTGAAACCAGATGCTAAACTGCCTCAGGTAGTAAATCTGCTTCTAAGTATGTACCCTTCACAGAAGACACTGCATCCGTGGAGCAATTAAGAAGTAAAGAGCAGCTGCTTTCTTTCTTTTTATTGCTATTGATAAGCTCTGTTGTTGACAGCTGGGGCTGCTCCTGATGATTCGGCGCAGCAGCAGAGCAAATTGGAGTCAAGAGATGCTATTGTTAATGTTAAAGGAGCAAATGTAACCATACTAGAGAATTTTGCTCAACTATTTAAAATCAAACGCTAAAACACACGATTCTACTGAGGTCAAATGAATGTGTCTCCACCGGCAAAGATTTCATCTATTCTGTATTCAAGGTTTAATTCTAACTTGAAATTATACCAAAAAAAGAAAATTTAAGAAAAAATAATTGCATTTAATAAAATTATTTTGAAAATATTTGGCTTTCCAAGCCTGCTCTTGTTTAGTCGTTCCTCGTGGATATTTCCTTAATAGAAGTTCAAAACTGGTGCAATAAAAAATAGGTCAGTTATTTGGTGCATTATCCAGCAGCTTTTTTCCATACAAGTATTAACACACCAGAAAAAAAAAGAGACACGATGAAGTACACTTACTTCCTGTTTGGTCAACTGGGCTACCGTAGCAGCTCTTCTCAGCTTTTAAAGCAGCACTGTTGGCCCATTTTTGGTTCAAGTATAAGATTACATTTAATCAAACAAATGATAAGATCTGTTAATCTGATATATGTTTGTAAATTAAACATGCATTTTTTATCGTAGGCTGTTTGGGTTATAAAATGACAACTAGGAGTTTTTAAAGAGCAAGTCAACCCCTACCAGAGTCTTACTCCACTCCCACTTCCTTTTTGAAAAATGCAACAAACGCTGTTGCCTGGCAAACTGAGACGGCAGTGCTGCTAACAAATACACCTGCACAGGCTCACAATGACATTGTGACATCATAATGTACCAGCTAGCGTCATGGTGTACCTCTTAGCCAATAGCCATGGCAGATTTAAATTCAAATGCAGTGCAGAGTTTTAGGCAGAATATTTTAATTTGAAGATGCACTAAAATGCTTTCCTAAATCTGGACAAAGTGTCAATTTACTGACTACATGTGTCTACAGCACAACGTGACTCTCATTTATATAGTTTATCAGCAAAAAAAAAAAAAAAAAAAAAAAAAAGTTGATTTGGGGGGTGACTTGCTCTTTAATCAAACCCCAGACAGCTCAACTCTGCCATTCTGGACAGTGTTTCCCAACTCAATGCTAAATAACCATGAGTTCAATATTAAAGGTGCTTTATGTTAGAATGAAGTAAGAATGACATCCTGTGGTCAAATGTGGTTCCTGCAATCCAAAATGTGCCTCTCTCACTGCCGTTTGTATGGCTGTTGCCAGTTACGGATCTTCACCAGAAAATTCTAGATGACAAGCAAAGACGAGGCATCCACAGTAAGTTGATGAGTGGTGCTAGCACTCTTGGGTGTTTTCCGGTAGGGAGCACTACCCTTACGTATTGCTCCTTAAACCCAAATATTTGAGGAGAGTTTGAAATGGGGATGCAAACAGACTCCAGGACCACGGGGTTTTTAACTTTCAAACCAGCACGAACACTTTTCCCCCCAGAAGTGAAACTAAATAACTCAACTACAAACTTAGTAAACATGAAAGGGGCAACCAGAAGCACCACCATCTCTTCCAGCACTCAATCAATCAAGATTTTTTGGGAGGACGGTCAGAATCTAAATCTATTTCTGTGAAAATGGGGAAAAATCAACACAAAAGCCTAGCAGCAGTTTGCCAAATAGCATGAACGGTATTCTGAAAGCATGAAAGAGAAGCTTCTCTGGACTGATGAGACGAGAACTGAAAGCTTTGGCCTGAATGCCAAAAGCCATATCCAGTGAAAGCCAGCGCCCGCTCATCACCTGGCTACTACAGCCTTATGGGAATGCGTTCTGCCAGCACAGCTTTCTGTGGAGGCTTCAAAGCAGCAGGAACTGGGAACGCTAGTCGAACAAAGTGAGAAAAGTCACACTCTCCTGGTTGTATATACAACTTTTGTGAAGATGATATGATCTGCCTCTCTGTGTGCCTTGTATTTTCTAACTGCTTTATGTTTCCAAAGCACAGCAGCGGGATCTGTCAGACCTTAAAGCTTTCCATAACCATCAGAGGATCCACTTGAGGATCTGCTTGTCCCTCGAGGTGAACTTTCTTCTAAAAGAAACTACAAGACAGGATCAGACACGTCCGGAGGAGAAGGCAAACATGGAGTCTGGAAGACGAGCAGAAGAACCTTTCCCTCCGACACCAATTACACCACAAGGTATCGCATTAGCATGGCTCACTATCACATTCAATTAGGCCAGGCTAATAACCGCTGGTGATTTAGAACTAATTGAAGAAAGCAAGGTTGCTCACCGGAACATTTTGTGTTATTAATTTGTTTATTACTCCTTTCTGGTCTTGCATTTCATTCATGTCTTCATCGGGCGTTTCAAACCACTCATTTACTGGTTCAGCAGCCTCGACTTGGCACCTGTTATGGCTCCTAAAACGCAGCGTACTGCCTAACAGAACTTGTGAACGCTTCCCAAACAATTTCATTTCAACCAGTGTGAAAAAAAAGAAATGTAAAGCAAAGATAATTGCATTTACTTCTGATTGTATATTTTTAGGTCAGCTGCAGGGCTTAGAGTTCAACTTTTGTTCAAAGGTCCAAAAGGTGCAAACATTTTCTGCAATAATTCAATACTTTAGTTTTTTATCCATTTGGTCCTTAGCTCAGTGTTTGTATTTGGATAGAAGCAACTATAATCAAAGCGAGTGTCCTTGTGGTTTTACTTCTCTTACTTATGTTCACTCTTTTTGGGAGTCTTTTGTATCTATGGAGCCAACTTTAGAATGGGAGTTTCATTGTTTCACTTGTCATCGGAGCAGGGATTGTGCAGGCATCATAGACAGGCACAAATAATTAAAACTATGCACACAAACCTGCTGGTTTCACCCTTAGTAACAAATTATGAACATTATCGCAGCTTTTGGCAGCAGTTTCCAGAATGCTCTGACCCTTTTGGGGTTTTTAAAAATACATTTGATGATAATCTTTGATTTCAATTATATGTCAAACGTGTTGTCGGGTTCTCAGATGCATGCGAAGCTACTCAACTTTCTAGTTGAAGAACCACTGACACCAGTTTGAGAGCAACAACTTAAGTGTTAAAACCTCTTCACAGTAAACCCAAAAATTCAAAATAATCAAATATATTGAGTAGATGAAATTCTTAATATAAAAATTGTTTTTAGAACTCAACTGTGTTGAGTTATTCCTTGTTTTAAGTACACAGAACTCAAACATTTTAATTAATCTGAACTATATCTTTTTAAAGCAAGAATAACTTAAATTGATCCATAAAGAACAACTTAACTTTAATGAGTAATATTAACTAATAAAATATTGATTTCTTATTTTATGTTTCTATACTATTCCAGTCATCTTTACGTCCACCCTAAAGTGTTTCTGATAAACAGACTTGTATATTTTTTTAAATATTTGTGGATTTATGGGAAAAACAACCATGAACTAGATATTTTGGTGGATTTCAGGAACAATAAACAACTGCTGGGCGCGGTGCATTGTGGGTAGTCATGTTTTCAGTTATTTTGCAGTGTTTATGCATGTTTATTGTGGAGGATTGTTGTTCTCAGTTATTATTTTGTGCAGTGTTGCAGATGTGGTGTTACTTTTTGTATCATGTTGGCCCCATAAGTGAGGAGGTTGGTCAAAGTAATGCTGTATGGCTGTGCTGTCCCATTGTTATTAATACTGTGGGTTTTCACACTAGATGCTCTTGACTTGACTTTGAGTGTTCCATTTTCATTGGCTGTTAGCATATGGGTGTGTGAGTCATGATCTGGTGTTAGTTACTGCCTTCACCAGCCTGCCACATTGTCATTTTTAAGTAAATTCAACTTATTTGGGTTAGGGTTTAATAAGTCAATTTACAGTTCATACAAGTTATAATATTTAAGTTAGTTAAAACATGTAATAAAGTTCAAATTAAATCAAATATGCAAGTTTAGAAAAATTAAACTTTGTAAGTTGCTTGAGTGCCAAGTTATAGGTTGGAGGTAGTTAAATACTTTGATTTTATTCAGGTCATAATTTTTAGGTTATGATAAACATAGTTTTTAGATAAGTTAACTTAAAAATTATTAGGTAATCAGTTCCCTCATAAATTTTGAGTTCAGTGAACTTATTCGGGGTTACAGTGTTCATTGTGGATTTAAAATACTTAAATAAATAGTGAAAAAAGTTCCCCGACTGAATAAAACCGAGGCATCCAACATGCCTGGGTTGCCGTCCACGCCTTAGCATCAGCAGCAGACAGAGGACAAAAGTGTACCCTGATGTTGTGAAAAGCTCTTGGAGAACTGGAACTTGTAAAGAGTCTTGATTACACTCTTGATTTTGTAATTGGAGGGTTAAGTAATAACATTAGGGACAGTTGTTTTGTCCTCATGTGGTTTAAGTCTGATGATTTAAAACTCAGACAAAATAAAAATGTCATTCTCCTTCTAGCTCAATAGCTCAGATACTGTATGTTAAGGCCACAAACGCAAAAGCTCCGTTCTGAAGGGTTTCTGTGGCAAAACATAAATAAACAGAAAATACAAGTGTCTGTAAAATGAGGTTACTCTGACCGTGGCTCTTCTCCGGTTGCATCAGCTATAAATCAGGAAGCGGCGGTGGTGAGTGTTGTCCTTTATCAGGCCCTGTGTCCTGATAGCAGCCTCGCTATTTCTTTTATTTTTTATCAGCTTCTGCCCCTTGTGCCTGGCTTTCCACACTGCCGGATCCTCCAAACAAAAATGCATCACAGACAGAAAAAGAAAGGAAGCTGCAGCTCAAAGCCAGGAGAGAAGGAATGGTTGCGGTTGCAGATAATTATTAGAAGCTCACTTTTTTATTGTCTGGTTCGCGTTCATCTCGTCTGTTTTGGTTACAGCGGAAAACTCTGCTCTTGTGAACGCCACTGACCATTCATCGTAACACAGAGGCAAGAGTGTGAGAAGCTAGCGTGCTAGCATTATATCACAGGATGTTTTCATTGCATGGGTTTAATGAAGAGAGATGGAAGAATGCACCGGTTTGTCCCACCCACTCGACCAGGACATGAATATTACATGAGCTGTCTGCTGATTGGCCAGGTTCCAGGCATGTGGAAGAACGTGGAACAAAGTGATTGTCCAACCGTTTGTGGAGCAGGGTTTGCAGATGAATGAGGCAGGGGACAAGAACCTTAAGTTGTGGATCTATCTGGAAGTCATCTATAGTCTAGATATCCCCAGTTCATGTGGGAACATTACAAGAGTGTGCCAACATTCTTTTTTCCTTGGGCCTTGAGCTTGGGCTAGGATAAACAGTAGCATGGGAGCATTAGCAGTAGCTCGAGAGCATTAGCAGTAGCTTGAGGTAGCGTTAACAGTAGCTTGGGCTAGCATTAGCAGTAGCTTGGGCTAGCATAAGCAGTAGTTCAGGAGCATTAGCAGTAGCTTGAGGTAGCGTTAGCAGTAACTTGGGCTAGCATTAGCAGTAGCTTGTGCTAGCATAAGCAGTAGCTTGGGAGCATTAGCAGTAGCTCGAGGTAGTGTTAGCAGTAGTTTGGGCTAGCATTAGCAGTAGCACAGGCACATATTAGCAGGAACTCGGGCTAGCGCTGTTCTGACGTTTGCAGTACCGTGATCAACCTTTAAATGTTGCCAACATGGAAGTGCACTGGGACATGCAAATGTAAAGGTGTGTGTCTAAGCTTAAGACGTGTTATTCCACCTTTTCTGAGAAAAATTTGTTTCACCATTGCCTTTACAACATTACTTACTCACACAGGAAAGCAAGTCATAGACGGCACCGGATTTTTGGTATGGTACTTAAAACACCCTAAGCTGCCGATTTTCAACAGCAACAAAGTAAATGTGGTTTTAAATTCTCGGACCGTGTTCAAAGCTTGTTCAAAGCATGTGTAACAAAGATGACGACAAAGAAATAATGAAGTTCAACTAAAATATCGTGATCAGTTTAAAATGTAGTATGGTACGGTGACGTCGCTCAGCTGGGATCAAATCAAACTTATATTCAATAAATTCACAAAGTTATAAACATTGTTGTGATTGCAAATAGGGATGCACCAATACCGATACTGGTGTTTGTATCGGTGCAGATACCAATATGATACTGGTATCGGTATCGGTAAAAGTTAACCGATACCAATGCAGTTGCTTGAAAATGGCTTCACTGTAACTTGTCATTTCTGTTCACCTAAAATTTTAGTTTTGTGATGATTTCTATTCATATATTTTACTTTTTATCAACCTCACAGTCTTTTCCCGTTGAAAGCAGAGAAGAAAATAAAATCTGTATTCCAAATCATTGCATTTTTTTGTGTGGTAGAAGTATCAGTATCAGTAATCGGTATCGTCGAGTATTCAGATCCAAGTATCGGTATTGTATCGGTTTGGAAAAAAGGACGGCCATCTTGAATGCTGTCAACTCCTTACGATTATCAGTTGTTGATGTACTCAAATCTAATAGCTCATGAGACATTTGCTCCTAATGCTGACAGAAACCACTATCAGGGCAGCTGTGGCTACATCGCAGCTCATCACCATCAGTGTGTGAATGTGTGTGTGAATGGATGAATGATACACTGTAGTGTAAAGCGCTTTGGCGTCCCGCGCTATACAAGTGCGGGTCATTTATCGTTATTATTTATCGCTGGCCGTTCGTGCGTTTGGGATCATCCTGTAAGGTGAAGATAAACTGCAGCACAGCAGGAAACACAGGTAACCCGTGGTCCTCGCTGGTCTGGGGCTTCTAAAAGGCTGTCAGATCAGGGATGACGTGGGTGAGTAAAGATGAGCTGGGAAGCAAATTTGGGGAAACACTGCACCAGCACTGGCAACCATGACAGTAGTGTTGGGGTGATACTTGTGCACCATTTGTCACAAACCTAAGATGAGTCTGGTACGGCCATATTTTTGAACCAGGCTGTGAAAATCCATTCCAGGACCAGTGAAATCTACATTTGTAGAGGTGCACCAGAAAAGTGAGACATTTTATCAGAGAATTACAAAATATTTAGGTTTTCAAACAAATTTATCCCCAATTATCAGAACAAAAAATTTAATTTCTTGAAAAATCTGGATGAAGTTAGGTCCTTTCATCCCCGAGCCTTCGGTTGGTGTCTGACAACGAGGCAGCTTTTGTTGCTACCCTTGGTGACAGAGGTAGTAGTTTGGAGCTGAATTTAAGGAATAGGGGCAGGTTGGTATAAAAATGCCCTTGAAAGCATCAGGGATCGGTTCACAGAGAGAGAAAAAAACGACCCAGCAGCTTAACGGTGTTTGGTTGATATCCATACTGGGGAAAAGGCTGAATTAAAGCTGAGGGGGTTTGGGCAACGCATTACCTCAGGATTAAGCAGAAAGAAGTCGGCTTGTTTGTGTTTTGAAGGCCGGTGAGCATGGCTGGGTGATAACAACTCCCCTGTTGATGCCTGCCTGCTCACACACTATTAACTCTGCCCCCCCCCCCCCCCCCTTCTTACTTCGCTCCTCCTCATCTTATTCACCTTCATCTCCTTCCCTCCCAACATTTATCTGTATCCCCTCCCTCGTTCCTCTGTCCTCCTTTCCCCGTCTCATTCACCACTCACACTGGTGTGACCTATATTTTCTCACTCAGCTGAGAATATCATTTCCAAACCCATGGGAAGTTGTTTTTCCTTTTGTCCGATGATTCAGGTGCCTGGAAACTCATCTGTATGGATATAACAGCAGGGAAACCAGTCACCATCCTGTGAGGGGACTGGCATCCAGATAGGGAGAGGGGGCAGTCTAACCGAGTAAACACCTCCCTGCCCACCTTACAAGGACACATACGACTCAAACAGAGAAGAAAGTACAAAAAAATCTGGGAAAAAATAACGAATGTCACTCATATTGCTATCAGGTTGCACCTGAGCCATAAAGATAACCACTATTTTTTCAGCCCGCAGGGGAGGAAATGAAATTATGACCGGGTTCATGAGAGGCTACAGTAAACCACACACACACACACACACACACACACACACACACACACACACACACACACACATAAGCACCCATGCACTGTTACTTCTTGCTCTTCTCTTGCACTATCCAGCCGCCATTTCTGCTCCTAAGATTGGACGTTTGAAGCCAGAAGGCAACAATTCTACATCTCACACATTAAAAAGGACCAAAACAGTCAGGAAGCCTAAGCGGGGTTTATTTTGTACACAAGAAAACATCTAAATGCTGATTATTGGCAGCGAGCACGAGCAAAAAGAATAGATTCAATTTCCACCTGTTCATTTCCTGAAACACACAAAAAAACGTAATAATTAGCTTATTTCTTTTTAAATTTCCCACGAGATTAACATCACCTCTGGGTACTACACCCCCCCCCCCCCCACCCCCTTCCTGCTCTACAAAATGTAACGTATATAAGTGGTAGGAACAGCTTATGATAATTAGGTGAGATAATAGCTTAAGTCAGTCACTTGTTATGGTGTTGAATCAAGCCCAGTAAAGCTGTGCAAACAGCCCAGAAATAATCCACATTATTATCACCATCATTCCTAGGCTGCCTCTCGCTTGGCAAGCCGGCGCCTCAGCATTTTTATGGCGCCATCGCGCTGATGCAGGCCCGCTCCTCTGGGAGCCAAGAGTCATCCATAGCGCTGGATTACAAACACGGCCCTCCGCTCTGCCTCTTGCTTTGTTTAAATAAACACCACTCATTACCACACAGGGGCCGCTGGCTGACAGATCTACCTGCGGTGTGGCGCCTCAAATTGAGTCAACCCGCCTGCACGCCACCCAAGCATCTCGTTCTGTCCCATTTATCATTGGCATACATCCCCTCACTGTTTTTCAATTTAGAAGGGATGGCAGGGTGACCGACGCGTTCACCGGGAGACTGAAAGCCCGCAGAGGGACTTTATGGCTGCTAACTTCACCTGTTAAGTGCAGGAAGACCTCAGAGTGCTACTTAAAGGTCAACTCCACTGAAAAAAATATATTTTTAATGATTATTTCTGCGGCGCAGTGGCTAGAGCTGTTGCCTTTCAGCGAGAAGGTCCTGGGTTCGATTCCCAGCTTGGGAACTTTCTGCATGGAGTTTGCATGTTCTCCCTGTGCATGAGTGGGTTCTCTCCGGGTAATCCGACTTCCTCCCACAGTCCAAAAACATGACTGTTAGGTAGATTGGTCTGTCTAAATTGTCCTTAGGTGTGTGTGTGTGCATGATTGTTTGTCCTGTGTGTCTCTGTGTTGCCCTGCGATGGACTGGCTCTCTGTCCAGGGTGTACCCCACCTACTTGCCCGTTGACTTGCACCAGCACAGCCGACAAAGGTTTATGATGGGTCAGTCCTCCTGCATGCTCAGATCATTCCCTTCCCTTGCTTGAAAAATTGTTCCAAAATTAAAGTTGAACCCACATCTTTTTTATCTGTGATTTCAATGCCGTTCGGCGAGTCTCAAATAAAAATTTGGGCATCATACTGTTAATAAATATATGTTAATGTAAAAAAGAAACTCTAAATGAACTATGATCACATCCAGAATCGAACCCAGGTCTTCTGCACGAGAGTCAGACGTCTTACTAGGTGAGCTAAAGCACCAGTAACATTAAATGTATCTGTAACTTTTATATCCTTGATGACAGCTGAAACAACGTCAAACCAAAGAACGGTTCAAAGCGAAAATGGCTATTTTGTTGCTAATTCGCAGGAAATATCTAGAAGAAAGTTCTACAGAAAGTAGCTAAGGGTCCTCAGAAATGTAGCTAGCTTTGTCACTAGGCGTTAGGAACAGCGACAAAGTGGAACTACCTCTCTCTCTACTGCTAAATCTACTGATAGCAAATGCTACGGGTTATGCCTGAGCGTGAACGCGCATGAAGCAGCCTGCTCGACCCGAGCATCTCTCTTTTTCTGTGATTTTACAGAAAAACAGGCAATCACAGTAAAAATGCCAGGGCTCATTCTACAGGACCAGGGGATTGCAGGAGAATGTATGAAGAAGACGTTTATTATTTCTATACATGTTTTGGCTGTCACACTTCCATAATGTCCCTTTAAGGTGAGTTTGCAACAAACAAGCCTAAAACCATAAACCCGACAGAAACTGCAGTGAGCAACAGCAAAGTGACACTAATTCCAGTCCTACTGATAGTTCTGCTCCAAAAGCTGTGCAGATCTGCAAAGGAAAACGGATTTTTAATGTTACCGCCATCAAAATATGCAAGGAAAAAACAATGTTTTGTAGTTAAACCAAACCAATAAGGTAGATGAGAGAGTTGGACCAGAGGGATAATAACGGCTGTGCTTCTGCCCGCTGTGTGTGTGAAAAGCAAACGGTTTGACGGTATACACAGAGAAATACGACATCATCCGAGTCCACGGGAAAATAGACCTGGCAATATGGCATTAAGTCATCAAGAGTATTTACTAAGTAGGTTTGGCAAGCAGTAAAAAGCTATCCATATGGCCGTGAGCCTGCAGAGTGGATAAGAAGATATTTTTAACACTTGAAGCTCTGCTGTTGCTGCTGCTGCACTAATGACGAGCTGATACACCGACACCGCAAGACAAAGCCAAGTGACTCATGTAGCCAATTACAGACAAGTATGCATCACACTTCAATGGCAGCAAAGTGCATCCTCACTAAAGGTCAAAACAGGCAAATTGGGCATCTTGGTAATGGTATAGGCGGGTGGAAGCAAAGAGGCGCGGAGACTACGAACAAAAGCAGAGCAGTGATCAGAAAATCCCCTCAGAGTGTAAAATACTGCTGCGACTTTGTTGCAGGTGAAAACAGCCCGGGGGGGTGGGGGGTCCACACATGAAAGCAGCTCTTTGCGTGTTTAGAGTGAACGTCTGCCGATTAGAACGTCTCCCATTAAGAAATGTGGAGCTAGTAATTAATTTGAGTAAAATTTAACTCCACAGGGAGAGGATCTTCCTCACCCGCAAGCTATCGTTCACATAATATTTCATATTTTCACAGCTTTTGCGAGTGACTTTATGATGAGATAAAAGCAAATAAACCCCACTGACAACTGATGGTTTCATGGTTGATAAACTCAGAGACAATTATATGATCTTTTATGACGAGGTTGTTAGTGGTCACTGCAGTGGACAGCCAATCAGAAGCTGTTTTCTCTTATTTGTGTGGGTGTTGATTTGTAGGGGTGTGTATTGGTGAGAATCTGGTGGTGGTTATCACAAATCGGGTGAGACGATACGATATATTATGATACTAAAGGCCAGATGATATTAGCTGTTTTCAAGACTGAATTTAATTAGAAAATTCGGGCCAGACTCTTCCACATCCAGTGTCATCACGAGATCTTATTGTTCATTTAAATAAAGGTGGTAAAAACTGCTGCCACCTAGCAGTGGGAGTTTAAATTGCACCACACAAAAGAGGTGCAGTAAATGTTTGCATGTAGTTTATCAATAAAAAAGAATGCACTGCTTTAAAATATCGACTCAGTATCATAACGCAAAATATTGCGATTAATCAGCGTATCACTATTTTCTTACATCCCTAGAATATATGCACATAACCCACCGTACTGGTCTTCATCATCCATAAATATGATGACAAAATTAAACAAAAGTGTGCCCTCCAGTGGCTGGTTCCAGTATGAGATTTAAGTCCCGCCCCCTTCATGTAAGCAAATGTGACATAGAGAGCCCACGTCTCCTCCCTTTTCGGTCGGCTCATGGGTCCCCATAAGAATGAAAAAGTTAATGCAAGTCAATGACCCCCCCCCCCCCCCCCCCCCCCTCCAAAAGGAAAAGGTTGGGTGAGCAAATGTTTAAATCAGTGAATAAGTATTTTGTTGTTTACTAGAGTTGCATCTGAGCTGTTTGAACTGGGCTGTTAAAATAAGAACGTTTCCTTTTATTCTTATGTACTCAGATTTGTTGTAATCTCCTCTAATTAAGCTGAAATGGATAAAACATTTCTCAAAAAGGTTTAAATAGGAATATGTTCAACGTTATAACTTTAAATTATTATGTGGATATTAATCATTTTACAGTTACATGTTAAATTATTTTAGTACCTCAAATTTAAAAAAAAAAAGGATAAAAATTAGGATTCTTTAATTGCTCGGTTCTTGGTGTCGAAGTTAAAGGACACTTTAGACCTGGTAAAATCAATAATGTAAATCTGTAATTAGATAACGGTGCCCTAACCCACATATGCATGCAACGCTGACACAATATCCAATCATCAATCAAACAAACATGCCTTTTTTGATCGTGTACACAACATCTGTTACCCTGACAGGGCCGACACTGTTTGTTGAAACTGATGTACTAGAGGAAATGTCACCCCTCTCTGGGTATGTCATTTAATAGTCTTTGGTTGCCATGACGATAATATAACAAAAGAGAAATAACCCACTTTACGCCACACTGGTGTTTGGACACAAGTGCTGGGAGTAAAATCCACCTACACGACGTGCTACATGTAACAGATCGTCCACAGTGTGAAAACCAGCGTAAACAGAAAGTATTTCTGTGTGGATGAACTCGAGTCTGGAGGTGAGGTCTGTTAGAATCGACAGGTTTTGATGCTTACATCCACGATGTGTCTGTGTGTGTGATTTCCTGTGGGTTTGAGAGGTGTCGCTGCTGCATCGACTCACCACACGGCCCTCTGTGTTGGATGTGGATGGCCTTCTGCAGGGCACAACCCATCGCCCGCATCTCACAGGGGCTGCCGTAGCTCTGGCCATCAGATCCACACACGGGGTCGGGCGTCTGAGGACAGGCTTCCAGGCACTCGCACACCGGCTCGGCGTTCTTGACCACGCACAGTGCTCCGTAATCGCACACCTTATTCACACAGGGGCTTGGTACGTTGAGATCTGATGGCCGGGTGGCCAAGAAATAAAAATCAGAGTTAGAACTATGCACCCTTAAAGCTTATTCATTAGAGGTTGGAGAAAGGTCTACGGCTTGAGAGGGCAAAGGGAATAAGGAGGCAGGTTAGTGCACAGCTCCATGGAGTTATTAAGAGTTTGGAAAGGGAGAGAGAAATGGTGGAATATGCAGCACAGCCAGACTCCGGTGACACCTCTGATTCTATAGCTTCCCATGTCATTTCCTTGCCTTTGTACTTTCCTAAATGCACCCAGAATCTTTGAAGAGTCCACCAAATCCAGTGGCACGAGGACAGCGGATGAAAAAATGGCCCGTAGCACAATAGAGATGAAACAGCCCACTAACAATAGTTGCAGAGCAATTTTTTTAGCCGAGTAAAAGGCTGGATTAATTGACGCTCCTACTGTGCCCCTTCAAAGGCAGGCATTTACATCTCAGTGAGAGCCACCGCTTCAGCCAAAGCTAGATGAACAGACATAGACGAGCAAGAAAAGGAAGAGGACGAGGGGATAAGAGAGTTCGCGCGAGAGAGGGAAAAATGAACGAAAAAGAGCGATGAGAGGGGAAAAAAGAAATAGGCAAAGAGAAGAAAGACCAAACTGCTTAATAATTCAAAACAGGCAAGCTCCTGGGCAGACGTAGATATGAAATACGAACATCAGAGAGAAGTGTCTGCTTCAGTCTCTCCCGCTCACGCACAAACTCCAGCATGACTTCATTAAACCGAAGGCTGGATTCTGCGCCTGTGATTCTCAGTAGTGGCAGATGGGTGTAGGCTGGGCTGATATAACACGACTCGATCAAGAGAGCACGGGAAGCTGAAGAAAAACAGTGTGAACAATGCTTTGATCACATCCCCCCTCCTGGCTCGATCAATTCTTCATTGCCTTATGTGTCCACGGAAATGTTACATGGCATTGTGTACGTTGAGATAAGGTGCAAGTGTGTGATTATTACGAATGAAGACCGAGACCTTCATCAGGGATAAGTGAGAACTTGGCCTAATGGGAGCAACGCTTAAAGACCAAGTTCACTGAGAGACTGTTTTATTCTGGTTATATTTGACATATGACAGGTCACTCTGAGTTTAAAGGTCAGCTTTACTCATATTTTGCTGTGGTTCCTGGTAGGAATAAATGTCAGAGGAGACTGTAGCCTCAGACGGCAGGATTTGGAGTCCTATTTCCTGATATTTGGACATCTCGCCTCTGATTGGCTAACAGCGACACAACTCTGCCACTGAATCCATTTGCTCTGCAATGTTGATGGTTCATTTCCACAAATAACACAAGCCTGAAGGAGTTCTGCAATGTTGTGGAGTTGCTAATGCTACCGGTTAGCTTCTACTAGCCGAGATGTTCTCTGCTGTTTCCTGGATGCTAAACCAACAACAACCTTCCCCGTCAAGAGTCAAGATGGGTGAGTCCATGTACTTTACACGACTAATGCAGGAAGTAGGCATTGGAGACTATTTTCATGTTCAGCCTGCGTGGAAAACTCAGAGTGACCCATTATCTTCAAAAAATATAAGTAAAAAATATTTTTCAGTGAGCTTGCTCTTTAACATTCAGGTTTAACATGAAGATAGTCTTCTACCCCTATTTCCGGCATTAGCTCAAAAAAAAAACTGACAGAGAAATGCAACGCCACTCGGATCTACGTCAAATTGAAAGTTAGTCTTCATGGACTCATCCATCTTGGCTCTTGAAGAGGAAGGCTGTTGATTTAGCGTCCAGGAGAAAGAAGAGCACAGCTTGGCTAGTAGAAACTAAGCTGGTACAGTTGCATTGCCGTTAGCCAATCAGAGGCGAGGTGTCCGTGTATCAGGAAATATGAATCCAAATCCTGCCATCTTACGCTCACCTCTACTGGCTAACTTCTGCTTCCTGAAACGGGAGCGCCAGAGCTTCTTTCCACAGAGATCGACTCACAAGGCAGCAATTAACACTGGAGACCACTGCAGATGTGTGGAAAAAAGAGTGAACTTGGTCTTTAAATAACAGTAAATGACAATAAAGCCATCTCCTATTTTTCCTCTATCTTTGGTTTTTGATTAGTTTCGATGGATGACGACGCTGTCATGGAAACTGCCCACTGTAATGGCGCCACCCATGGCTCCATCATTATTGTGACATGTTCACAGAGGGGGGGCTGACTTCAAATGCGTGGATCCTCATGATTCATTTATCAGCTCATGGATATTCAGCAGAGTCGCCGCTAATAGCGCTAGCTGACGCAGGGCGGGATTATCAGCTGATAACAGACGACACTTGTGTTAGTCTGATCAAGGCAACAAGAGAAGATGTGGGATAAGGATCAATATCAGCTAAAGATCTTAGCAGGTACAGGTATTAAAATGACAAGACAAAAGGGGATATTTAAGATTTTCCCACTTTGATCTCGATCTTAAAAGTCTAGATTAGCAAGATGAAGTTATCATCTCTTGTATTTTCTGCTGTTTCACGAGAGATTGGAGGTGCCACATAAGTACGAAAGAAGCTCAGCTCAATGTGCCTCTGAAACAACTGATTCCTCCTGATCAACAATTAAGTGTGTGTGTGTGTGTGTGTGTGTGTGTGTGTGTGTGTGTGTGTGTGTGTGTGTGTGTGTGTGTGTGTGTGTGTGTGTGTGTGTGTGTGTGTGTGTAACAGCTGTAAGCCTGTGATCCTGGCTTAACTGCACAACCTTGGCCTCCATAAAAGTTTGTCATTCCCCCTTTTCCTGAAGGACGGGCTTGTAAAAGGCTACTGCAGCCTTGGATAACGCCTTTGTCTCCAGTCGTCTTTGTTTCAAACTCAGGAACGAGATGAAAGTAACCTTTAGTTTTAATCGTCCTCAGCTTCTGAACGGTAAATTAACCAGAAACAATGTAAGGAAAAAGAAAGAAAATGAAGAGGAAGAATAAAAATCTGCCAAAGTGTAAAAATCTTGTGACGCAGTTAAACCTGAAGCTGTCGTTTCGGATGCAGCCAAAAGCCTTTGAAATGGCCGCCCGTAACAACTGAAGCTAGTGGGATGCTGTTCACACGCCTTTCTCCAGCCCTCCATCTCTCTCTGATTCTCTCCCAACACTTAAATCCAACTTTTCATGCATGTGTCATTTCTTTCAATTTTTTATTTGTTGAGGACGTCCAGGAATAAAAGAGAGTTGGGACGTTTAAACCGAGCTATTTATTCATGTGGAAATTGGCCTGACAGTTGAATGGGAACATCTGTATCTGCCAAGGACACGAACCAGTAGCTACGGCGTGGTGGCTGAGCTGAAGAGGTGGAGGAGGTCGCCGCAAAACCGCCGGAAGCAAAAAGACGGAATTTATGTAACGAAGGATTCGGCTCTGTACTGAACTCTGCTTTACATTCTGAGCGTCACCTCAGTCTTCGTCCCCTCTCACTGGCTGCGGTATAACTTTCTATTTTAATTAGCGTGGTATTTTAATGGCACGGCCTCACTTCAAGACTGCGAGAGGATTACTCTCAGGTCAGGCCGTCGTGTCGGTCCCTCCCCGGAAGAAGCGCTGAAGCCTTGGTGAATACTGATAGGACACCTTTTTTCCTATTGTCCTGATACCTACTAACCTGTCAGGCTGAAGTATTGTTACTGCCCCCTCCAAAGTGTCCTCTGACAGATAAAGTGGCACCACAGTGCAATTTCTAAAGCTTAACAACCCCTCTGCAGATTGGCGTGGTGCCACAGCAGTCCCCCGTTAGGACTGTCTGGTGGCTGCAGTGAGCAGGCGGACCCTGTTAACCCCCCGTAACATGTTGGCGAAACGCTGGGAGATTATTTTGGAGAGAGCTTCCTCCCATCTCAGCTCAGCTCATACATATGTTAATTGGACTTTTTCCCCCCTCGGGTCTGTGTGCAATTCCAAATGGTTCCTTGTATTATGCAGGGCAGTGAATCGGTGTAATCCAGGTGATGTTTGCAGCGGCCAACTGGCAGGGATCACCTGCTGCAACCCTGCTACAACACAGGAGTCACGCCAATCTGCAGGAAAACCCCGCCTTCTGATTTTGCTCACGCGTGGCGGGATTCGATCCGACTCCCTTTGGCTCCCCCACATTAAAAACATTTATGTGTGATATTAGTAGAGGGAGAAGGAGGTGCAGAAGAAAGAGTTTATTTGCATACAGCAAAAGGCATACCCGCAGGCTGTGTCTGTCTACCGCTGAACACTTATCACAAGCAGGAGGTGAGTCAAAGCCTCTTTGTGCATGTACAGCTGAGAACGTGCCGCTCTTTAAAGCGGAGACGAGCAAAAACAGCACAGTGGGGATCTCTAATATTGTGACAAGTGTCCATCAAAGGTGAGACGTGAAACTGCAAGGCATGCCAAAGTAGGTTTCCTTAGATTAGTCTCTTTGCTTCTGTTTGAATCTTCATTGTCACGTAAAGATAAGACGAGGAAGGTGGAAGCTGGCATGCCCTCATGGGAGACAACAACCTCCAAAGCCTTGAGTTGTTTCCGACACGCTGTTGTCCCACGTTTCTCCGGAGTTTCTGCGCGACATCCCCCGCTGGCCGCGGTAAGTACACCAACATTCCCAAGCTGCCATAATCCATCTCCCACAGCACTTCCTCTAATTAACTTGATTAGCAATAACAGCGCAGGGCCATCTCGAGTCGACTCACACAAGCTAAGCCCCGTGACTGTTTGTGAGTCCAATCACAGGTGTGTGTGTGTGTGTGTGTGTGTGTGTGTGTGTGTGGGGGGGGGGGGGGGGGGGGGGGTCATCAGATAAACATGTAAATGATAAAAAATTCTGCACCGAGTCTTGACACCCAAGGTGACTGATTCTTTCTTTCCTGCGTTGCAGAGCTCTTTGTCAATGACAACGTGTCTACCACCGAGTGATTTTCTGTTAACCTCCAGATGCGACAGGTGACACATTTCAAGCAACTCGCCCGAGTTTCCCTGCACTCGCGATCGTGCACGGCATACGCATAAAGTGACACAAGAGCTTCGAATAAAGAATCGGGAGTCCAGATGAATCATTGTTTCTCACATGTCCTCTACCAGTTTAGTCTGCCAGCGTGTTCGTCACATGCTGTGGGCTGGCTTCGTCACACTCTCAGAACCCTCAGAACCGCCTGTTTCATGAGTAATCTAACAGTTTAGGGACAGATTTACTTTTTTTTTGTTGTTGTCAATAGCAAACAGGAGGCCCTTTGCATCACCGTGCTTCAGGGAGTTGTGGCGAGCCACTTCACACCCACCCTTCTTTGATTTAAAGTACCACTGAAAACGCTCCAAAATAGCTTAACTTTAAAAGGAGCTGCAGAAAACCTGCTGGGAGGGAAATGAGCTGTTATACACTTTGAGCAAAAAAAGTTACTTTTATTGAAATGGTACTTTACTGTAGCAGAAAACTGAGACCAAACAGACTATCTAACTTGCAAAAGATGAAAAGTGCTGGTGCCAAAATTCTCTTCCTGTTTTCATCATTTTTGTTCCTTTGGTTCAGTCCACTTTGCTATTTATTATTTTGTATAACCTCAGTGTAGTAGCTAGTTTACATATTATTCTACTAAAATGGCCAGCTCTGCATACACACTTCCACGTGTAGTTTGTTCCAATACCCTGCTGTGAAAATATGAAGAATAAACCATGGGCGTCCCTTTAGCCGAAGACGCCGGGGACATGTCAATTTCATCCCCACCACTTCCGAACAAGAAGTTCTTTACTGAGGACTCTGCCCATCCATGTTCCCATATTAAACAGCACAAACACAGAACCCGTTCCAGTCCTGGCGTCACTTGTTCACTGTCGACTTAAAAACTGCAGTAAACTTTTCTTTGATGCATGTAGGTCTACATTTCATTTAGTCAACGATAATTTCACTTTACAAATAAGCAGTAATTAAAGTAACAATAAACTTTAACCTTGAGCCTCAACACTGATCTCTGTGATTGTTGAGTTAGAAACTTGACCAGTTTTGTCGAGTCACAAGGAAAGTACAAGTAGAAGAAAAAGAAGAAGTTTGGGTTTTTGGCATCAGGGTGGAGCCGGTGTCGGTACAGGATCTGCTCGGGTGCAGGATCGGCTCGGGGTCCTTCGACTGCCGATGACGTCAAAGCAGTTGATTGGCTGAACATGAAGATTACGGAAGTGACGTTAACACGTTATGATTGTGATTGGTCAGAACAAATTTGCGGTCGTAGTCTTAGCGGTTGTAGTCCTGTAGTCCAAAAATCAACACTTTTTGGAGAAAATATGTTTGAATTTCTAAAGGAAATGTAAAATATAAGCAAATGAAAAACGGTGACCCTCAAAAGCTCTTGATGTTGATGAAATGGGGCAAAATAAAATATAACAACTTTATTGAAAGACACCAAGCAATATTTAGAGTCAAAGTATGTATTTAGATAACAACTAAGGAAATATACAGACGAACTCCACATTAATACAAACAGATATGACATCACATATAAGAACTGTTCTATTTTTTGTCAGTCCGATGTTGGTTTTATGCAGTTTCACATTCTTTACAAAACAAAGATAACACGGTGTTTTATTAACAAATTACAATTATAAAGAAAACATTCAGGTGTTAACAAACAAGAATTTATTAACAAAACTGCTGATGTCTTTCTAAAACGTGTGTGTGTGAAAGCCGAGTAGATTTGCAGTCATGTGACGTCATCGGCAGTCGAAGGACCCCGAGCCGATCCTGCACCGACAGCGGGAAGTAAAAGCCAGAGAGTAATGTCTTTGGAAGTGAAGCAGAGAGTTAAACCAGAGTGAACATTGGCGCGGCTTACGCTAGTTTGAGGGAGCTAAAGGAGGCTACAAAATCAAAGACTGATGGTGGCCTGGCTTTCTTGTTACTGGACTTGTAATGACATTTTTGTACATTATTGTGGATCTTTTTACTTAGTGGATTATTTTATTAGTTGGCTCAAAACACATTGAATGAGAGGGTGTGTTCAAACTTTTGGCCTGCACTGTATATGATCCTCAGCAGTGTTAAAGACAAGCCGTCACCTTTTTACTCCGACCTAAACATACTGTAATGTTCTAGGCTGTAAAGACTCACTGAAACACTCTGCATGGCTTCAAATCAATTATAAATCCTAACAGACAATTTTTTCTGTGTTAAATCAATCAGGTGTTGCTGCACGCTGATTTAATAGCTTTGTGTGAGCTAAGTGGAGAAAAGCAACTTGGGATGAGTCTTAGAGGAGTAGTAAACAAGACGTAAATAAAAGAAAGGAATAAATTAATTGGAACGTTTTAAACAGATGACATCTGAACAGGTGAATCATCTGATCGCCTCTTCTGGTAATGACAAACATCTTTCTTCCTGCAGCTTCACAGAGCCTTTACATTCTCAGCATCCAGGGTTACAGACCCGCCGGACCCTCCTTTCCCAGCAGCCGGCTCTGACTCACTTCCAGCAAGCCCTTCAAGCTCGCGTTCTCTCTGCCTGGACGCGACTTAATCAGCTAAATGCCATGTGCTGTTTGCATCTCCAAATTGAAGAGCTTCGGATATCAATCAAGCTGTTTTTAGGGGGAGGACAGCAGCCACGGCGCTGCAGAAAGACGTAAGGGAGTCTTTGCATCTTCCTTTGAGGGGGTGAGCACTAGCAGGGGAGGGATGACATTAGATGCTGTCATCCACGTGAAGAGAGATTTACGGCCCTGTCAGAGGTGGAGAATCTCATCCACTTGACAGCCGGCGGAGTGATCGATCACTCTCGTCACATGCACCACTCAACCAATGAAACAACAGAGTAAAATGAAAAACATCGTTATTTATCTGATAATAATTTCATATCTGAGAAGGCGTCTGCATCACTGTTCTTCGTCCTGACTCGCCCTGCAACTTTCAAATGTTTCCTCCAGATGCTTGGCCCAGTAATAGAACAAGTTCATTTAATCAAGTTCTTTAACCTTAACTGGGTCCCAAAGAGTCGATCTCAGCAGAAATCAAGTTTCCTTTCCTCATATTTTTATCCACATATAAACATCTCCTGAGGGCATCTAAAAAGCTTGGATGCCTGCTTGAACTTAAACACAGCCAGTAAAGGAGCAGCTTTTTATGAGAAGATTAAGTTTTTGCCCTGCAGACATTTTTGCACTCGTTGGTTCATGATGTAGATGGGAACAGATTTGTGTAAATGTTACATGGGATATGTGTGCAGAGGACCCGCATGAGATTGCCATGACGTGAAATCGTACTCCTGAACCCAGAGATAAATAAATATTAACCTTAAATGATGTAAATCTGTTGAATTCTTTAGCAAATCCACAACAACCAGTCCGAGACACAAAACTGCAATAAAATACAGACCTTTCAGTTGGAATTTAGCAACGGCTGCATAATTTATATTTATGGAAAATAAATTATGTCTCAATTTGTTCACCTGTGTGTTGATTTTGCTATTTGGTCCTAAATGTCCCAAATAAAATGAATTGGATGTGCACGATGAGGCCCAGTTCACACGGCAAGACTTTTAAATTGTCGGATCATTTTCAAAGCATCGGACCGTTTGGTCCATCAGTGTGTGGCGTAAACTACACACAAACCGATTTCACACACAGACATTCCCCGATCAGACAGGAAATCTCACAAACATGGAGGAGGATGAGCGTGCCGCTTGCATTCGTCACCTCACTTTCTGATTGGCTACGTGTCACATTCAACAGGCAGCACGTTAATTTGTCCCCAGAAATCAGACCAAGACAGTCCAACATGTCTGAAAGTCTGGAGTTATGATTGGAGTGGTCCTTCTGTGCTTCCGAGCAGATCAAAGCATGCTTAAGACACCACACATGGCAGGAATTCTGATAAGATAATCTTATGGATAGGGGCAACGGTGGCACAGGAGTTAAGTGCTCACCCGTAATCGGAAGGTTGCAGGTTCGAGCCCCGCTCAGTCTGTTGCTGTCGTTGTGTCCTTGGGCAAGACGCTTAACCCACGTTGCCTGCTGGTGGTGGTCGGAGGGACCGGTGGTGCCTGTGCTCTGCAGCCTCGCCTCTGTCAGTGCGCCCCAGGGCAGCTGTGGCTACATCGTAGCTCATCACCACCAGTGTGTGAATGTGTGTGTGAATGGGTGAATGACTGATTGTGTTGTAAAGCGCCTTGGGGGGTTCCATGACTCTAGAAGGAGCTATATCAAATACAGACCATTTACCATTTAGAGCCAACATGGCAATCAGGCGTGTGTTTAAGACTGTCAGAGGAGGAGAACCGTTTCAAAGATCGGCACAATAGTCCTGCCATGTTATCCAGGCCTTAGAATAGTTTGTAAAATAATTTTGGGAAACTTTATTTTGGGAACATCTTTCTAAACAAATCATTTTGACTTAATGGATAGAAATATTGGCTGCGCAGTGGTTAGAGCTGTTGCCTTGCAGCAAGAAGGTCCTGGGTTCGCTTCCCGGCCTGGGATCTTTCTGCATGGAGTTTGCATGTTCTCCCTGTGCATGCGTGGGTTCTCTCCGGGTACTCCGGCTTCTTCCCACAGTCCAAAAACATGACTGTTAGGTTGATTGGTCGGTCTAAATTGTCCTTAGGTGTGAGTGTGTGTGTGCATGGTTGTTTGTCCTGTGTGTCTCTGTGTTGCCCTGCGATGGACTGGCTCTCTGTCCAGGGTGTACCCCGCCTGATTGCCCGTTGACTGCTGGAGATAGGCACCAGCCCCCCCACGACCCTACGTGGACTAAGCAGGTTCAGAAGATGGATGGATGGATAGAAATGTTAACCAACAGAGACCCTTCTGGTCCTGTCACAGGTTACGGAGCTGTTTATACCTCGCCGTGGTGGCTTGGAATCGTAAAAGTGATACGTTCATGTATCCTATTGTTTTTTTAACTCACACGAAAACAACCACAAGACCTGGTTAGAGTTTGGTGATCGGAGCTTCCATCAAATGTTTTCAGAAGCTCTATGAGGAGATTCACTGAGACATTTATAAATCACGGTGAAACAACATGGCCACTAAACACCCCAGTGTGTCCTCTCTTCTTCAACCCCGCCTGATCAGGGAGGCAGTTGAACTTATTTTTATTTTTAAAAGCCACATTAACAATAAAAAAGGAGTAAAGCAACAAAGCAAAAGAAACTTTGAACACGCTCTTCATCACAAACACACACCTGCACTTTGCGCGCGCGTCATCTGTCGGAATAAACCAACAGTCTCGCCGGGCAACAAGGCTTGACTCTTTTGATGTTTCATTAAAACCGTGTCGAGGAGAGGGGGTTCTTTGTTGCGTTGTTTTGAAAAATATGCTAATGTTAAAAAAAACACATTAAAGAAACATACTAGCAGTGGCTGATGGCTGTGATTCTCTGTGAAAGGAAGGGAGGATGAACAGAAAGGAAGAAAGTAACTAAACAAACGGGGAGGCTGCAGCGCTGTTTGCCAGAAATAATGACACAAAGCTCGACATATATGTGCTTGAATTTCCATTCCTAGTGTTTAATTTATTCACAGCTTAGTCGGCCAAATAATGCTAATGAGTTCTGGTTCATCCTGACGACTGGAGATAACTTTGGCGTTCAGCTAGGCCCAGGCGACTGAAGGATGGACAAATCGTTCTCAGTTTATCGGCCCTCTGTCGAAACAACAATGAAACCCTACAATTCTCCTGGACCAAATTACACAACGCGTGTGCTGGGTGGATTTCTTGTTTGAGGTAATGTGACACCATGCAGCAGGGGCAGATTACTCCAGCTTTATCATAAACGCAGAGCGATTAGCATTACGAGGGAAAAGGAGCGAAACTACTTCCAATTCTGGAGGAGATTAACACAAGATGAGGCGTTTAAATCAACCCCTGGAATGATTGGGGAGGCGCTCTGACAAGGAAACTGTAAATGTTATCCACCAAAATACGAGATTTCCTTTGCTTTTTGTGTGAATGGATTCAGAAACATTTGAGTTTTCTCATTTATTTCTTCAGGCTGACAAATTATAGATATCAGACAGTTGTGCACTATAATCACTACCACGTTTTTAGAGGCCATCGTCTCTTTTAAATGTCTGCACGAGTACGAGACGAAGCAGAGTATAGTTGTGACAAGAGACTCGAAGCAGTGAGCATCTCCACGGTCTGACGTTTTCACAAATCTGTGTAAAAGTCAAAGGCAGGTTGGAGTGTTGAGAGAGACGCGCGTTAAGCTGCATTTGCATAAACTGAACAGTGGTGTTTGCGGCAGGTTCCAAGCATTTTCCGTCAGTGCCGCGGCAGGCTCAGCGTGGGTTAATTCTAATGACGCGCTACAACTTTCAACTGCGTTCACGTCTTCTTTATTCGTTGCACATCAAACTTGCAACATGATAATGGATCAGCACATGATTACGCAGTATTCAGGTAAACGTTCAATGAAAGTCTTTCACCCAAGCTCACCCCGCCATCATCCTTCCTGCCTTCAGTCTCCACTCAACAGGCGACAGGTGAAGATAAGTAGCTCAAGGACGCACCCAGTGACACACCCACTCCCAATATACAAACCAATACACATTAACAAAAATAACAAAAAACATCCTAATTTTTGGCTCCTTCAAGTGGTGAGACTCATAAAACTCAGTGCTTCTTGTTCAAACACAAACTCATCATCTGCAGCCGCTGATGCACAGTCCTGTGTCCTGGATTTAAAGGGACTTAACGGACTTTTGAATTTTAATGCTCGCGATTGCCCCCTCAGGCCAAAAGCGTAACGGCAGCCTCAATAGTAGACTCGTGCACGAGGCGCGCATGCTGTACGTGCACACTCCTTAACGAAAATAACAGCTGAGACAGTCCTGTGTGTGTGGCCCGGAGGACAGAGGACAGGAGAACGCGCAGCTAATTAATTAAATAAATTGGTTCTGTACCTTTCTCTTCAGCACAGCCGACAAAGGTTTATGATGGGTCAGTCCTCCTGCATGCTCAGATCATTCCCTTCCCTTGCTTGAAAAATTGTTCCAAAATGAAAGGTGAACCCACATCTTTTTTATCTGTGAATTCAATGCCGTTCGGCAAGTCTCAAATAAAAATTTGGACATCTTACTGTAAAAAAATATACATTAATGTAAAAAAGAAACTCTAAATGAACTATGTTCACATCCAGAACCGAACCCAGATCTTCTGCATGGGAGTCAGACGTCTTACAAGGTGAGCTAAAGCACCAGTGACATCTTTTGTATCTGTAACTTTTATATCGTTGATGACAGCTGAAACAACGTCAAACCAATGAACGGTTCGAAGCAAAAATGGCTATTTTGTTGCTAATTTGCAGGAAATATCTAGAAGAAAGTTCTACAGAAAGTAGCTAAGGGTCCTCAGAAATGTAGCTAGGTTTGTCACTAGGCGTTAGGAACAGCGACAAAGTGGCACTACCTCTCTCTCTGCTGCTAAAGCTACTGATAGCAAATGCTACGGGCTATGTCTGAGCATGAACGAGCATGAAGCAGCCTGCTCGACCCGAGCATCTCTCTTTTTCTGTGATTTTACAGAAAAACAGGCAATCACAGTAAAAATGCCAGGGCTCATTCTACAGGACCAGGGCATTGCAGGAGAACGTATGAAGAAGAAGTTTATTATTTCTATACATGTTTTGGCTGTCAAACTTCCATAATGCCCCTTTAAGAGTGAGTCTCTCAGTAACTTTATCACCCATCTGGGTTTTACGACTGAAAGGAGCTCGGTGACTAAACTTATTTCACATTTGGGTGTGTGTTGTTTGGGTCGGCCGTGCACATCCCGATTTTGTTTTGTCGTGAGCTACAGATGCCCCACAGGAAGAGCGGCGACACAACACAGGTTTAATCAGAACATGACGGATCAAAAGCCAAGAATGCCTGCAGATGTTACGTAAACTTCAAAAAGTACTTTGTTGTGGGAAAAATACACAACCGGTGTCCCGGTTTGTTCGAGTTATGAGCTGGACACCAGTAAAGGTCGCAATGACCAGAAGAGGTACCGCTTTTTAAGGTGCTCTGTGAGATTGTTAGGTGGCAAAAATGACGGCTGTGTGTGTGTGTGTGTGTGTGTGTGTGTGTGTGTGTGTGAGAATGCTGCTTATATTGTTTTCTTTCTGTTTCGCTTCACTAATTATTCTCCCAGATTAACAAATGCCGGCTGTTTGACGTCTGCTGTTGTCGTTTCCTGCTGAGTTACAACCAATCAGCATGCCTTAATTACAAGTCCAACCCAGTGACTCTACTGGGCCATTTCTACCTACCTTCAGGTACTCGGTTGGTTCCTGAAATGGCCCGGAAAGCAGTCCTTTCAGTCCGGCACAGTGAACAGAACATACAGACATGCCACAAAGATCTAGTAAAATTACCCAGAAGTTCGGAAGTGGAAACGGGCCTTTTGAGATGTTCTGGAAGGGAGGCGTGTATAGGGAAACAAAAGTGTGCTTGTAGGGATTTTTCTTTCAATGCTCCAGAAAAATGTCCAGAGATTCTGCTACTGAGACGGAGCGCATCCAACCATCCAGATCCTTTACCACGAGTGGGTTTGAAAAAGAAATCAGCCAGCAATGTGCCTCACACCATTCACACTGTGCACTTGTACCGTTGCTACCCCACATGCACCCCTCCCCTCCTTGTATTTGGAGCTGTGAAGCAGATCTTCAGCAGAAAACCTCCTGCTGTGAAGTGCATATGTGTGAACAGCAACTAGCAAAATAAACTAGACCAAATTATCTGCACATGTTTCAGAACATCTCCAGTGCTACACCTTTCCCCCTTTGTTTAGTAATCGTGTCGCTCACTGTTTACATGCTTTTGCCGTCCACCATGGTGGACCCACGTGATTAGGTGACGTCGGTGCAAAGGGTCAATAGAAATTTCCCTGAACTCCTTTAGTGGAAACTCACAGAAAGTAAATTTGTAGCGGTCGTATACGCGTTCCAGACGACTGCTATGAGTCTTTTGACGATTCTGAGAAAAAAAATCTGCACTTCGAAGACACTTAAAAGACTCTCATGAAGGCTGTTTGTTGCCAACCATCACAGCCCAGTGAGATTCTGGTTTTAATGAGTGAAAACAAATCCGGTTCAGCCAGCGAGGTCAAAACAAAATGTGGCCGAAGCTAAACGAAGCCTGGACGAAAAAGTTGGCCCACAATGAGAGCAAAAACGTCCGCCATCTTTCTGAGAGTTGCTTCATGCATATTCTCTAATCTTACCTCCATCTTTGTTTATCCAGCCAAGCAACAGGAAAAGACACATCACTGTCGGCTTTTCAAATGTCACATCATCAGCAAACAATAAACAGCTCGCTTCCTTCAATCCGCTGCTGCAAAACGAGTTCAGACGTGATAGGGACGTCTGATCGTCCGGCCAGAAGTGGACGCAGACATTTTCACCTTCCAGTTCTTTAATGACACAGTGCACCTGGTGGATTTTAGAAAAAAGCAGCTGAACTGTAGCCCCGAAGAAGCATTTATGTTAAAAATGGCAGATTTGCAGACTTGTCTGTTTTTTTCCCCCCTGGCGTTGAAGAGGACTGTTTGGGAAGCGGCAAGGTTAGGAGCTGAAGTGCACTACAGCATGCAGTGAGAGAGTCAGGGGTGAGCAGCGGTTACGGACAGGTAGGAGCAGAAAAAAGCTTTTCTTCTTTGTTAGACAGGAAAGAAAAGACACAGAGAGCAGGAAGAGAGGGAAAGACTTCTCCAACCTCACGGGTCACGTCTCTACAGGAGGGTAAACAGAGGGAAAACACATGAATGACACATGGAGACGGATGGAGTGAGAGGAAAAAGAAAACGGTACAAGACCCCCTCCTGTTAGGTCCCCACGGAGCGAGGGGGGGAGGCTTCACCCCTCAGAAATCCGCTTGATGAGGTCGCCCACTGGGTGACCCCACTGTCCACCTGCGCCCAGACAGCCAGGGAGACGGCCACACGGACAAAGACAGACAGACAGACTGACTGAAACAAGAGAAAATAGCCTTTTTTATACAAGAAGAGCACACGAGACATAAAGACAGGGAATCAAAAGACAACAGAAACCTCTGGAGTGGAAGACAAGCACAAGCAAAGGAGTCAACGACAAAGAGCAGATGAATGAAACATGACGGTGGTGTTGGGTTGTCTGTTTCAGATGAAGGAATGAAGCGTGACAGGGTGAGGAGATGGATGGTAAGTGAAGGCACTCTTTTTTTTTTAAAGAGACAAATATCGTTGTCTAACCCCCCCCCCCCCCCCCCCCCCCAGAAAGCATCAGCCAACCGTTTCCGACAGGGAGAGAGTCAGCCCCTGAAGATTTCAGTAAGAAAGCACTGCATCCGGTTCAAAGACACCCAGAGACAAGTAACAAGAAACAGTTACAACATTAATCCTCTCACAGGAGCATAATCCACTCACCACAAGGCCCCTGGTGTCCGACGGGGATGGGGCTCCTGCTCAGACACTCCGCCTTGCGTCGCAAACAGTCGTTGTTGTAGGTGCGTCCGTCCTTCCCGCATAAAGGCTTGTAAGCGCCGTCGCAATCGATGGGATCACAGGAGCAGCGGGAGCCCGGCTCTTCCACCACGCACACAGAATTAAACAAACACTTTTCCGTACAGTCCTCTGCAAGAAAATCAAAATAACGGCTCAGAAACTAAACTGTGCTGTTCAGCAATAACTGGGCCTTAATCCTTTTTCTTTTTCAGACTGATCAAACCATTCAGTGACCACTTTAGCCTCGGAAGCGTCTGCATTCACTCATTTGTTCAGGTTTTTTATTTAATTTGACACACATCTGTGCAGACACTGATAAGGCTACGCGGAGCCGTTTCCAACAGAAAGTTTGGTGCCAGCGTGACAGACTAATCGCTACAGAGGGGAGGACAGGAGACGTACCCAACAGGCGTAAAAAACAATATTCAAAAACTAGGAAAGGGTTGAAACGATTGTGCTGCCAGCATTGTAGCGCTGCTGGCCAAACCACGGGGAAATAAATCAGTTTTCATCCAAACAGTAATAACATGTCAGGGTGGACGCAGTCATCGCGTGTAAAGGCTTCTCTTGCAGCAGCAGAGGTTAAACCTCTCATCAAAAAATATCAGAGAACAAAATGTACCATGTTGAAAAAATCTCATATTATTTCAAGATTCTTCAAAATTCAAATAAAAGCGTTTAAAAGTGTTCCTTTTGTTAGTATAATTAAAGGTGCAATATGTAAAAATGATACATTTTCTATATTACTATGGATATTTTTAGAGTTGAATATTTGCTTCTAAAGCTTGGTTTATGCTTGACGCATTCACTTTCCACTTGGTGATGCGGCTCGCGGATGGAACGCGCTTCACAACTTGCAGCGTTTATGGTTCATGCGGCTTGTCTCTGCGGTGAGCCAATATTCTCCCAAAATGTAGGGGGCAGCATGGAGCTCTACAGCATGCATCCAACACTACACCATAGTAGAGGTAAAACTTACTGTTGTTTACAACACGGCATTCCAGCATTTTTTAACAGCGTCCTCGTCTTTTCCGACAGTGCGAGCTATTTCTCTCCAAGAATTATTAACAACATGTTGATCACAGTGATCTTTGAGAGCTGAATCATACAAATGTCTGTATTTACGAACCTCTGTCATACTAGTTCTTGCCAGTCCGCTATGTTTTTCCGCGTCCGACCGTCCGCGTGGTTAGAAAATTTCCTAGGTGCGCGGTGCGGAAAGTTTGGGCCGTGCGGAGGCGAGGTGGAGGGGCGTGGTTGTTAAAATGACGCAACTTTTCCGCGAGGAGCCGTGCGAACCTCGCGGACGCGTCAAGCATAAACCAACCTTAATTCACCGTTAGCATTGCTAGCTCAATGTTAGCCTCTAGCCTGCTTCACCTGATATTAGAGTAAAACAAAAACATGTCGTGGCTTCTTAGGGATACAAGATATCACCTTTTCTTTAAAGGTGCATTATGTAAGAATATAGTGATAATTTTACAGTGATAAAATCCCAAAAGAGTCTAATAATTCAGTCATTTTGAAAGGAAGGTTATATCATATCCAGCTGTGGGGATTGCTAGTTTTTTTTTCCCTTTCAAATCAAAGGAAGGAGGGGCGTAGCTACTGTTTACCATCAGTGAGTGTGGGGTTGCCATGTCTCCTGAGAGCTAATACTGCAGCGCCAACAATTGTAATTTGACGACGGCCGGCGAAAAGCTCAAGAGTTGTTTAAACTGGTTGCAGTAACCAAATTTTACCACAGGATGTAATTTTTACTTCATGTGGCAACGTGGAGAAATGAGGGCCGGGTGGGACTCGATCCCTAGACCCCCGGGTGAGAGTCACACGCGCTAACCAGTCAGCCAAAGGGACATCGAATTGGCCAAATAGCCAGGGTGCATGATGAATCGGGATACAGTGACACTCACCCTGTCACATGCATTTCTACATAATGCACCTTTAAACAACTTTTTGGATGCTGGTGTCAAAATACAAATCTCGGTGTTAGCTTGGTGCACACATGATTTCACAGATTGTAAACAAACACTGCGTCCTTCTTTGGCCATTTTGAACCATCCAGCCGGCTGAGAAGGAAATCTGTCAATGTAACCTTCCTTCCAACATGACTGAAATATTAGACTGTTTTGTGATTATTTCATTCTAAAATTCTTTTATATTCTTTTTAAAAAATGATTTAATAAAAGAAGTAATGTAAAAAGAAGTCAGTCACAATTTCTGTAAGTCTAATTATAAAGTTTCCCTAAAACTTTTACATAAAAACTTGAACATGAATCACAAATTAAACTTTAAAGTTAAATTAAAGAGACAGATTCATTCAGAGCATTTTTGAGTTACTTAGCAGAAATCTACAGCAGGAATTAAGAGAAACGAAAGAAATACTGGTTATGTGACACGGCACATTTGCCACTGAAGTGGGAAAATCCAATTTGAAGGTGGCTTCTTTTCTGGAGGCACTCGCTAGACTTCGAATTTATTTCATTCCTGATCAGTGGATTAAATTTGTACAGCAATTCAATTCCTGCCCCTCCTTTCTTTAAAAGCCTGTCATGCCACATTTAATTACATCGCTGCTCTATCTGAGTGAGAGGGCTACAAGGATGTGCAATGTCGCGGTTACAAGTCGAAATGGCCATTTTCATTAGCCACCAATTTGTAATTTGCTTTGGGATATGATTTCATGGATCTCTGTTTCAAATTCAATTATTCTTTTATTTTAAGGAGGCACAGCACAAAAGGAGGGGAAAGTAAGAAAAAAATTCAGAATCCACTCGCTCACATGCATGAACCTTTTCTCTCACATAAACACAAACTCCCAAATCTCCTTTAGCTGGGATTTATGCACGTTAAAGCCTTCACACTCGTCCATCAGCCTGTCAAGCAGAGCAGGAAGCAGAACCAGTGTGTGTCAAAAGAAAAGAAACGAGTGTATCAGCCTCCAGTGGTGTTGCTACCAAAGGACAACCAGTGCTGATCTTCAGCTGTTTCAGGGGCAGCATCTTTGTAAATGGGTGCAGGTCTCTGCACATCACTGTGGTGAACTCGCACACTTGCGAGGCCTCTCCGACGGCACAACGGGAAAATTGGATTTCCTCTGATGGCTATCACAACCTACAGTGAAAGCTGACAGCTGTTTGTTGACTGAGACTTAAACCCTGTGTTCTAATAGCGACGATAGCAGCCCTGCAGGTGCTTATCAGGCTGGACGGAGCTGAGGTGAGCTCGGATACGGTGCAGACCCCGTGACCCGAGAGTCATTTATCTGTGCATCACGGAGAAAACACGGAAACAGGTGTGATCTCATAAACGCTTCGCCTGACTTTGTTACATCTCACACCGATATGACCACATTAGCACATGCTCGTATTTATGAGACGCTAAAAATAGCTTGTGACCGACTCCACTCACATCCTCACAAGATGTGTGTGCTTTGTGCAGCCTTTTGGTGTAAAGTTTCTAATCATCAGTTTAACTTTAAGGTACTAGAATACTTTAATGGAAAGTCAAAACTTTAGCTTTTTCATGAAATCGTCAAAATTTAGTCTCAGAACTTGGATAAAGAATTCTAACATACATGCTGAGAACCACAAATGTCTCCCCTACCTTTGCTTCTGCATCGTCCTGCATGGACCCTCCTCAGTTTGACATCTTTCTGGATGCCCGATGCCGTCATGGCACACTCGCTCTTGTAGGTCTGACCGTTGCTGGCACACAGCTCATCCGCAGGCGGGCAGGCCTCAGGCAGACTAAAGAACTGAGGCTGCCGCGTGCTGGCCTCCGCTCGGCATATCGTGTTCAAGCTGTTCCTCATGTCTTTACAGGGATCTGTGGAGACAAACGCTGGACTGTCTCAAGGCGTAGCATTCTCCATGCCACCAGTTCAGTGGTGGTCGGCTTGAATTACACTGAAAACAGCAAGTTGCAGTTGTACATTTGATGACTTGTTTCTGAGGGTTTCATTAAGTCATACGGCGGTCCGTAAGATGTTCTAAGCTGCTGAAGGTGCAATCCTAGAGGGCTCAGGAAAATTAGACCTGGGCTTCTTTTCCTCAAAGACGTTTTGCTTCTCCGGTTTCTGATTTGGACAAGAAAAGTGTGAATGACCAAGCGTTAAAACTGTAGTAAGATGTTAGTGGATGCAAGCTAGTAGACAGACCAATAGTCCTCCCCTCTACCCTAGAAAGCTAGACAAACCGTAGCAATAGCAAAAGATTCCCCTCTTTAAGTCGGTGTAGTCCATTGTAGCTTTAGCACGTCTACCATTGGTTTGGCTAAGTTTAGGCTGGCCAATCACAGCACTCTATGTCTGTAGAGAAACGCTGGATGAGCTTGGCACCAGCAAAGATGTGATGGAGCAAATCTACAAAGATGGCAGCAGCAGCTCAGGAACGGCTCTAGTTTGAAATGGCTTTGGCATCAACTCTGGACGACTTTTCCTCCGAGGCTTTTCTCTGAAACGAGCATAGAGGTACTTCATCTTCTTCTTCGATGGTGTAACGACTGCTGACTGAATTCCACCACTAAGAGCTTCTACGTCACATTGTTTATCGCTCTGACAGTCGTAGTGCTGTCCAATTGTGCGCAAAGGCAGTTTAAAAGATTCCACTCACGTTCCTGGTGGTGTACACAACATGTTTATTTATAGAAGTTTAACCCTCCCACTGTCTTTATGGGTGACCACGCGAGGGAAGTTGACCATTGAGCAGGATTGATGGTCTAACCCTTGAGGTCCACGTGGCAGGGGTGAGGTGGTGCTCACTCCTCACCCCTGCCATGTGGACCTCAAGGGATAAACCATCAACCCTGCTCAATGGTACACTTTCCTTGCAGGGTCCCACCCATTAGGACAGTGGGGGGGATAAGTAAGAATATACAGTAACAAATATTACTAGGAGTAGGTGTTGGAGATGACTCTTAGCTACGACATCCAATTTTAGCTCAAGTATTGTGTTTGCTAAGGGTAGTTAGCTGTGGTGGCCATCTTGAGCAGGGACGATAACAAAACGGATTCAGTGGGAGATGAACATCAAATGATTACTTGATGAATTTGTTAAGACATCAGTCACAAACAACAATATTCCTGTTGTGTATTTTCAGTCTACGTAATCATCTCTCTAGAGTTTGGGAAGGAAAGATGCTTCACAGATCTTATCGGGGATCAGTATTTGAGTGCAGGATGGAGCAGGACCTTGGATGTGAAGGATAGACAAAAAAACACACACACCGAGACTGTTGGTTTGATTAGTTCTCTCACTTCCCTCCTTCTAGAGGGCTGTTGGTACGGCATGCTTCGCCACTATCAGCCCGTGATCATAATGGAAATGGTTTGTGGCCTAGTGGAATGGGGAGAGCGGGTAACACGTGGAAACAGCCAGCTGTGGCTTTTACTCATGCTCTTCGTGCTTCCAGCATGAGGGAAGGCAAAGGAATTACGTGGCACCATGAGCATATTAAATCACTGCCAAGTTACAGTGAGTCATTCAAAACACACCGAGGATGAAGACACAGCCAATAGTCAGGGAAAGGAGAGAGATAATGGGAAATAGCAAATATGAGGAAGTGTTTTCCAAACACCTCTGGCAGGAATACAAGGACTGACAATGCCGGGGTTTCAAAAGGGATGGAGCGCCTTGGCTGCAGACGGCTAAAAGGCAGGGTAACCGCTGGCCAGGGCTCGAATTGATTTCTACCGGCGCAATGCAAAAGCTTGCAGAGACGTGCAACTGAGTAAACAAGGGTTTTATCGTAATGCACGCGGTGTCTCTGTGTGACACAACGCCTCACCCGCCAGCCAGACCATTATCTGAGAGAAAGACCATTACCTCCCATTAACCGAGAAGAACAGCTTCCAAGGACCCATGCTTTTCCCTAGCTGAGAAAGTAGGGTAATTACGCAAAGAATGGCTTGTTTGGTGAAAAAAAAACAAAAAACAGTGAGGGTAAATCAAACGTATTTGGCTGAGGTTTTAGTTCAAATAGCAGCAAGATTTAGAGGAGCACTGGGGCCATCTGTTCTCCTGAGCCTCGGCCCTCCCGAGGGACGGCAGGGCAAACATAGGCGACTTTGGCTGACTCACGCTGGATTTACACAAATGGCCTTCTGCCTGTGGATCCACGCATCCATCTCTCAATCCCCACCACTCGGCTTCCCCTCCTGAAGGCCTTTGCTGCTCTGACACAGAGTAACTGCCTGTTCTCTCACTCCATCTGGCTTGCCAGAAAACTAAAAGTTGAGCATGTTGGGCGTAAACCACCAATGGCAGATGATAACAAGGGATGAGGAGCTCAACAAAAAAGAAAAAAGAAAAGAAGCGACAGCTCAGACCTACTTAGAGAAAACAACAATTGACACCACAGGAATGCCTGTGTGAAGCAAAGCCATCTGAAAGAGAAAGGAGAATTAGCTGAGGTGTGCTATAAGGAGCTGGGGTGTGTGAGGGAAAACAACAACAAAGGCTGTGGCGGTAAACTAAGAAAATAAGTTGTAGCAAGGGTTTTTATGATGGATTTAGGAAAGATAAACGTGCCTTTTCTAGATTTACCTCAACTTCTTTCTTTTTGATGGTTTTCATAAAAAACTAATATGATGGATTTTGGCTCATAGAAAGAAATCTGAATCTGCTGATGAAGGTTCTCAGTCATCCAGGTCATGGTAATCAGAAAAGCAGTATGAAGAGAAAATTATGAATAACACCTGTCTTTACTGCTGGTTTTAGATTATCCATCCATCCATCCATCCATCCATCCATCCATCATTATGTCCATCCATCCATCCATCCATCCATCATTATGTCCATCCATCCATCCATCCATCCATCCATCCATCCATCATTATGTCCATCCATCCATCCATCCATCCATCCATTCATCCATCCATCCATCCATCTTTACATCATCCACCCAATCAACTCACCAACCAACCAACCATCCATCCATCATTCCATGCATCTGCCCATCCATCCTTACATCCAATCAACCAACCATTCATCCAGCCATCTTTACATCCACCCAGTCAACCAACCAACCATCCATCCATCCATCTTTACATTCATCCAATCAATCAACCGACCATTCGTCCATCTATCCACATATCCATCCTTACATTCAATCAACCAACCATTCGTTTATCCATCAATCTTTACGTCCACCCAATCAACCAACCATCCGGCCATCCATTCATCCTCATGTGCATCCATCCTTACATCCAATCAATTAACCATTCATCCCTCCCTCCATCCATCCATCCATCCATCCATCCAAATTTTACATCAACCAACTGTTCACCCATCCATCCATCCATCCATCCATCCTTAAGTCCAACCAACCATCCATTCATCTAATCATCCATTATCCTCTGCTTATCAGGGATTGGGTCGCAGGAACAGCAGTCTAAGCAGAGAGGCCTAGACTTCTATCTTCAGCCGGCCATCTTGGGCCAGCTGCTCTGGGGGAATCCTAAGATGTTCCCAGACCAGCTGAGAAACCGTCTCTTTGACGTAACCTGGGTCTTCCCTTGGGTCTCTTCCCTGTTGGACGTGCCCAGAAAACTTCACCAGGGAGACTTTAACGAGGTATCCTAACCAGATGCCTAAGCCACTTCAGCTGGCTCCTCTTGATGTGTTTTTGATTATTTCATTTCACAAAGAACAAAGCAATAAAAAATAGTTCCTAAAAAAGCAATGACAAAACTCACCACAGTGTCCCTGGTACTGCACACGTATGTTCTTCTGGTTCTTGCAGGCATGCTGGTGGAGCTCACACTCGTTCCGGTAGTCCTTTCCATCGCTGCCACACACAGTCTGAACTGGTTTGCCATCGCAGCCGAGGGGGCACATGCATTTAGCCGACAAGCCGTCTGAAGACTGGACGCAGGTGCTACCGTAGCTGCAGGTCACGTCAGTACAGGGGTCCTTCAGAGCTGCAGGAACATAACAACAAGGAGAACATCTGTCAGGCAGCAGTGAAAGTGTGCTGAATTCTCTTGTACACCAAAGTGCATCGTGAATGACAGACCTCCTTATCTATGTGGCTGCTCGTGCACTTTTAGAAGCCCAGCACAGTTATTTGAAGAGCTACTTGGCACCCCCAGGTAAAGATGCCACCCAGCTGTCGCCTTGTACCAACAAGTTGTGCTGCTGTCACAAAGTGGCGTGAACTGGAAAGAAGCTTTGCATTTACTACATGTTCTCCACTGCTATGCTTCAACAGTCTTTGATTTTACCCGTTGCAAAGTGACCTTTTGAATATTTACCTTTTTCAAAAATTAAACCAAAGGAGGAAACAGAGAAACTCCCCACACCCACCTCCAGGACGGCCTTCCCACCCTGACTGAGCTCCACACCACTTGTTGCTTTATTCTAATGATGCGTATGCTCCACGACTCCTGGCTGGGGCTTGACAAAAGGCAGCCATGAGATCACAATGGCTGTCATCGCACAGCACGATACATATTTATGACCGTCACCAACAAACATGTCCTCCCATGAGATGCGAGCCGAGCACCGTCAGCCCTCTCGTTTCCTAAGCCTGACTTTTTTGTAATAAATATTTACCAGCGTCTGATTTTATCCCTCTTTTGTTACGAACAGCATCGATGAACTCCATTTAAAGCCGGGGAGTACACGCTGAGTTGCAAAGGGTGCATTTTTGGGGGTATCGGTCCTCGCTCCAGAGACGGTAGCAGAATGTCTTTCTGCCTCCAGGATGGAAAGTCTCTGCCTTGTTAATAAGACATCAGTGTGTGCAGAGATATGTATATTATGAACGTGTGCGGAGACAGGAGAGCTATGAAGAGAACTACTGATCAAAGGACTCCCTACCTTGCCTTCCTCATCTTCATGACACATTTTCCTTTTCTTTTTCCCTCCGTTCTCCTGTCAAGTTCTTTTGAGGTCTGGCGCCTCAGTCTCACTAATGAACACTTTTTTTTTTCATTTCATATTTGTACTGCTGAAGAACTTTGAAACTGCCTCTAGACCTAATTTTATGAGTATCTTCAAAAATAAAGTGCTAAATTACAGCTTCAGCCTAAAGAGACTGGTCGGAAAATGACTCGCTGGAATCCAAAGTGATTACAGAAAATCATAAGTTATTGTGAGCTGCTGATGACAGACTGATGGCTGCCTGCGCGAACCAGATAGCCATTGTGATGCTTTGTGTCTGATCGCGCGAACAATGAGGCGCTGATGACCTCTGGGACACGGCGCTGCCGTAACAACCTTGTTGTATCTGCCGGAGCTATTTGAAATCACAGCAGCAGCTAAAGGCTACACATCCACTACCTGTTTAGCATGTGCAAAACAATAAAGTAAAATCCAGGTCACGCTACATGCTAATAGAAAAATGCTTCTGTAAAACGCAGCTTGTTTGAGTGAAAGCAGCAATAACAGCTGCTGGCTAACAGGAAGAAGATGAGCTTTCTCTGCTCTAAAGGAGGGCTTCTGTTGGTTTTTGCACTAGTAAACGGCATCCTTATTGCACTTTTTGATCTAGCTGAATAATAGCGCATGCTTCCTCTCTGTTCCCAACTTCCTTTCCTCCGAGCGGAGCCGACAAGCAAAGAAGGGCTTAGGAGAGAGAGGGAGAGAAAGAAAGAGAGAGAGAGAGAGAGAGAGAGAGAGAGAGAGAGAGAGAGGCGCTAGAGCGAAGTGGAATAGGAAGAGGAGGTGGAGACTCTTGATTTGAATGCTAACAGGGGCCAATTTGGATATGAAGCGTAGCCTCGATGGGGCGTTAGTGCAGATAAGCCGCCCTTCTCAGACCCAGACAAGCAGACAAATTGCCTGGGCGAGTGTGATAGGTGTAACAAGCACGAATAAAAAAATAAATAAAACATGCCCACTGCAGCAAACCTCTGGGAGTGTTTTTTCCTCATTATTATCATGTGAAAGGTTGCAAAAAGAGAGAAGAAGAAGCAGGGAGCTAAATTAAAGTCAGCGGAGATGTTTTTCACTAAATTAAAATGATCCTCGCCGCCAATTAGTTCGGTCTCCTTTTGCTAGAGTGAAGCGGAGCGAGGGTTAGACGGCCTGGATAATGAGAAAAAGATAAGAATACAGATAGACGGAGTGATAAAGACACAGAGTGACACAGTAGCAGCGAAATCCTTAAATAAGCTCAAACAGCGATGATCTGCTGTTCCTGATAAGGAAAAAACAGAATTAGGAGATATTTTTAGATACCATCTTTGTAGAGAAGATGTTCTTACATTTAATTAGAAACCATAGAATGTGAAATATCATAAAATATGAAATATCACCTTAATGGATCTATGAATAAATTTAACCAAAAGATCGGATCTTTTTATTGCAGGGATTGAGCAACACTTCGTATCAACTCCAAGAAAGAGAGAGAGTCAGGTTTAAAAAGTTAAAAAATTTATTTCTAAACAAATTAAACAAGACTAACTTTAAACACTATGTGATGATGAACTAAGGTGGAGTAAGACTGAGAATGGTGTGTGTGTGAAATACGTTCAGAACCAGCAAAGCCGGAGAAACGATTAGTTCTGATGGGAGTGAAAGGGTGTTTCGCTCTAAGCTTTGGTTGGAGATTATAAAACACATCTGTCGGTCTACGTACCCAGCGGAAGTCCTCGTTTATATCAGGAGGTGTTGAGGTCCAACTTGGACCTTGTCGGGAACCGAAGCCTGTGGCAAAGCCGCAGTTGCCGACCAGTCCCGTCTTGAGATACTCCCAGGTCAAGACAGTTTATTGGCATCAGCGAGACCCTGAAGGGCTGTGATGGTTCAGCTTTTATTCTGAAGGAACCGTTGCAGCAGGTGGAATATGCAACAGATTTAATCCAGCTTGTTGTTAGGTTCTTTTGGCTTTAAGAGGAAAGTTACGGATTGGCCACTCTAGACGATAACTTGTCTAGAACGCTTGGAATTCAAGTTAAGATGACGTGGGGCATAGTTTTATAATTTGGATGTTTTGATTTACTGTCGAATCAGACTTTGGCAACAAAAGGGGATTTACCAAGCACCAACAAAACCACGCCTAGCGTCAGACCTGGAAGGTTCTGATTGGATCAGAAAAAGGAAATGTGTCACGTGACTTTTAGCATTACGTGTGATCAGTCTAGTGTCTAGTTTAAAGTTATATTACTTATTATAGCACTATCATAGTATTATAATATCAAGTAGTTAATATTCGCATTTCACAGATTGATTGAACATTAAGTTTCACATGCTTATTTGGACTAACAAAGTTATTTGAATATTATTAAAGAGAAGAATTCTTCATCTTCTTTCTTGTGCTGTCCGGGGAAGCAACAGTTTAGGAGCACAGAGCATGAGTGGCCTTGGCCCATATCTTGTAGATTAGGCTTGTGTCAGAAACTTATGGTTTTGCTTGGGCAGAGCAAATAGAGCAGGCCCTTTAGGTCAGAAATGGACAATTCATCATGCTACATCTTCTATTTTTTTCAAGAACTTAAAAGATTGATAGATTGGTAATCATGTTTTTTCAGACTAAAATGCAGATTAAGGCACTAGAGTTGAATAGATGACTAATAATGCAGACAGCTCTGCAGTGCAGGCAGCCTCAGCTATGGATTGTTTCTGCAATTATGTTTTTTTAAACTAAATGCACTGTAGAAATCCTACAAACTACCCGAACAAAATGGTTTAAATGCATGTTTATGCAAGTATAGGGAAGTTGGTCTTTAGGTAATTAAAATCTAATTCTTACATGGCATCAAATAGAGAATTAAAAACACAAACAACAAAATATCAAGAGAACAAACTGTCTTTAAATTATTCTGCTTAAAAAAATCAGCCATCTGTAAACAACATTTTCTTTTCTCTGAGCTTCAGCTACTTTCAAAAGGCAATTTGAGCTCCTTTCTGTCATTATTTTGTGTTTATTGGCTCCTTTCACTGAACAAGTGCTCGAGTTCTTTTAATCACAAGCATGCGGTTTGAAAATGGACCGACTTCTTGAGAATTTCTGCACTCAGCAGGTTTCCTGTATTAGAATTAGAAAGCCGGTATTGTCTGACGCTCGGGGACACACTGTGCCTGGACTACCTGTGAGGCTAATTATGAATTAGCATGCCGTATATTCCCAAATGAGGACATGAACATGATCTTAATGTCAAATAAAATGGTGTTTAAATTAGTACAGAAGTCAGTCAGTGATGTGTCGTGGCTGTGGAGGCAGGAAGGGGAATCTGCAGCAAAATTTCTGAATATTTTTATGCTCAGATTCTCTAAAATGATCGTGAATAGAAATAAAATCATTGCAAAACAGTCATGAATACGTGAAAACCAGAAGTTAAATAAGATTTATAATTGAGTTATTTAACTCCTATATATTTTAATTTTAAAGTAGTTTAAGGATATAAGATAATATTATACACTGAAATATCGCAATATTTTGTGTCATGATACTGAACTGACATTAAATAGTAGTGCATCGGTGTTTTTACAGAGAATCCATATGATGCTATTCAAACTCTGGCAGCTAGGTGGCAGAAGTTTTTACTGCCTTCATCACGACGAAATAATGAGATTTTCACACTGGATGTGTCGGAAGTGATATATATCCTATCGCCAGATTCTTCCCAATATACAGCCAAACCTAAACATATTTTCATCACAGGACAAATTTAATTCAAACCTTTTTTTTAATCAGACAAGTATATGCAATTTAAAGCTGCAATGGCAAATCTGCAAAACAAGCTAGCTTTTAAACTCGAGCACGGCCATGGAACTCTTGCCCCTCCTGTCGGCTAGCATTCCTGGGCCACGTCTGCCGGACACCGGAACCCGCATTGCCAGAGTAAACGAGAGAGCGCTAAACACCAGTCGCTGATTTCTAGGTCCAAATATCTTTTACTTACTGCGAACGGAGGACTCGGGTAAACGGTGGTTCGGTGAGATCGACAACCGGATGGTCCAGGTGTTGCTTTTGGTCCGAGCCGTGTTATTGACTGAGGTTTTTAGACAAATGTGAAAGGACTTCATTTGTTTTATTTTTTACGTTGATTATAATTATAGCTACACTGTGGTAGCTATAAGAAGCATGAAAAATGTTTTAAGCTAGCTTGTTTCCAAATTTGCTATTGTAGCTTTAACCCTGTGGAGGCAGGCGTTGCAGATTTGCAACGTTAAAACCTACCTAGCTGGTTACTCCACATACGTGTGTCATGAGCATTTTTTTACTCAGAAGTACCCCTGAAGGACTTAGTTGTTCGTCCTTTTATCAAAACTGATTTTGAGCCTGAGAGGGTTAAAAGGTAAACAAGATTCAAGATGGCTGCCACAGCTAATCACCATTAGCACTATTATGGCTATAGATCAGTCAATTACACAGACACTGAGAGTCATTCACAACACATTTGTCATCTTCAGCCTCTGGAGACGGTTTGTAAAACATCCAATGAACCACTAGATGGATTTTAATGAAGCGCTCAAACACAATCCCTTGATGGTCATCTACATCTTAACTTTGGAGTCAACTACTTTCAAGATGGCTCCCATGGCAAAGGAACCTTAACAGAACACAAATAAATCGCTTCAAAGCAACAACCTGAAGTGGTAGCTGATTTTCCAGGTGTGCTCCACATGTGGGGATTAGAGGTTATTTTCAAGATTGGACCAAAAACCCTAAAACTCCATAATTTCTCATCATGAGATGAGAGAATCTACGTTTAAACAAAGGCAGCAGGTGATGTGCCGGGCCTTCGACTGCTTCGGTGAATAACTAAATGCATTTAATCTGTTAAGAGAACATTTGAGGTCGCTGTCTTGGTTGTCTGCGAACAAACAGTCAGAGAAACTGTCTCAGTCAAAAACCCCACGGTTGTGTTAAATTGCCGAGACAAACCTTAATTTAGTAAAACTAACAGATTTTCACATAATTGAATTAGTTGTGATGAAGTGGCGATCGCAGGTGTTTACATAACAGCGACGCAGCACTCTCTGTGAATGCCCTGAAGCCTCAAATCTCTCTCATTTAGAGAAATGATATAAAAATCTGCATTTTCTTTTCATTTACCTTTAGATACCCCACAAATGCTAATGAACTATTAACTGTAATTATAGTGCTCTTACGTCTATTTCTCCCCTAAAACGTGATATTTTTCCAAGGCCAAGTGAGAATTGAAGCTGCAGAAAGAAGCATCCTAATAACTAAATAAAAAAATGTATAAACTGAATTCTGGGGAATTAATTTGATCACTGCGGAACAAAAACAGTTGCATGTTTGGCTGAAGTGGGCAGAATTACCAGTTGGTGCATGTTTGCATATCAGTTTCTGTCATTTAGCAGTGAGTCCACATCAGATTTACGCAAACTGAAGGATAGAAAATGTTCAGCAGAGCTCAGAAAAGTTGGGTGAAGTCATTTGGATAAATGGGAATTACAGTGATCCCCTCCCCACTTTGATCAGGCAGGCAGGGAGCTGGGCTGCGTTCTGAACCACAGTTTGTAGCAGCAGTTTATTAATGCTTCATTAGGGACTGGGAGCTGTCAGCCCCGTGCTGACTTTACTGGATGCCCTGCCGCCACGGCGACGGCAACATCCAAGATGTGAGTCTGCATGGATTTGTGAAAGCTAGTGCACGTTTACAGGCAGCCATGGAGTTCAGATAAGTCTGCAATGAGCCTGTGATGTGTGTGTGTGTGTGTGTGTGCGCGCGCGTGTGTGCGTGCTCCCTGTTGTGTTGATAGTGATAAAGGAGAATGCAGGGGGTTGAAGAAGCTAATCAAAAGCAATGATGCGATGTGGGGGATGTGGCAGTGTGTGTTCTAATCAAGACCCCCCCCCCCCCCCCCCACACACACACACACACACACACACACACACATGCACACACACTTTCTCAACAGGAGAAGAAGAAGCAGAAAAATAAGAAGTGAAAAGAGAGGAAATGTGGCAGCTGGCTAAAGCAGCAATGCAGACTTTTGGCTGTGGAAAAATAATAATGAAATCTAAATATTCAGGCGTTCTCGTTTAAATTGAAACATTCTAGTGAAATTAGGTTTAGTTCCTATTATTTAAGATATTTTATCAGATCTACATTCCAGCATATTTAAAGGTAAGCCTTTATGCTTAAGCTTGGTTTATGCTTGACGCGTCCGCGAGGTTCGCACGGCTCCGCACGGAAAAGTTGCTTCATTTTAGCAACCACACCCCTCCACTGCGCCTCCGCACAGCCCAAACTTTCCGCACCGCGCACCTAGGAAATGTTCTAACCACGCAGACAGTCGGACGCGGAAAAACATGGCGGACTGGCAAGAACTAGTATGGCAGAGGTTCGTAAATCCAGACATTTGTATGATTCAGCTGTCAAAGGTCACCGTGATCAACATGTTGGAGAGAAATAGCTCGCACTGTCGGAAAAGACGAGGACGCTGTTAAAAAATGCTGGAATGCCATGTTGTAGACAACAGTAATTTTTACTTCTACTATGGTGTAGTATTGGATGCATGCCGTAGAGCTCCATGCTGCCCCCTACAGTTTGGGAGAATATTGGCTCTCCGCAGAGACAAGCCACATGAACCATAAACGCTGCGAGTTGTGAAGCGCGTTCCATCCGCGAGCCGCATCACCAAGTGGAAAGTAAATGCGTCAAGCATAAACCAAGCTTTAGACTCCAAATAACTGATTTGAATTGACAGTAAATAAACAATAATACAGTCAGAATAACAAATAAAATCCTAATGTGCAAATTAAGGGTTTTTATTCTTGCAGTAGAATAATTAAAAATGATCGTTTAAAGTTAAATTAATTAACGTTTCCACAGAAAAACACTTCAAATGATCTTAACCATCTCTTTAATGCTCTATAAGTCATTTTTTTAATAATTCAAGAAAATAAAAGTTTGTGCCAGAAGATTCTCTCCTTCATAACACTCCCTGCTACACAATGTCCCCTTCATTAGCCTTTTAGTGGAGAAAATAAACGGGTTTGAATGTTCAGAAACCAGTTTGTTAACCGGAGGAGAAGCCGACCCACTTCTTTAGGTTTAGTCAAATTCAAAGACTCCAAATGTCCTCTTTTTGTTGGTATATATTACATTTGAATGGACTTATGATGCTTTGAATTCATAATTTATTTATTTGAAAGGGGAAAATCTACAATAATCTTTACACAAATGTGTTAAATATAAATGCACAAAAGTTAACTAAAGGGGACGATTTTTCTCCTAAATTGGATTCGGCGTGAGAAATGAAAAGAAAATATAAATAAATTAAACATAGTCAGGAAAGCAGAAAGACAAGAAGTGGGGATTGAACTGATTTAAATCAAATGTAAGGAAGCGAGGAAAGATTTATAAAATACAACATCAATGAAAAGTTAGTGGGAGAAGGGTGTAAAAGTGAGATAAGGGGAGAAGCTCAGAGTAGGAGCAAGACAGTGAGCATATGGGATGGTCAGAGAGTAAACAGACGCCATCAACAAAAATATGAACGAGTCTGCAGCCAGATAGCCAAACAAAGAGGAGGAGGAGCAGAAGGCAGGGAGCGAGAGGGAAGCCAAAAGGATTGAGTCACACACACCTCTCCAACACACACTTTCTATACACCGATGACTGGAAGACGATCCTTTCTTTGTGTTTGATGTTGTTCTTCAAAGAGCTCCACTGAACTGCAGCTGTTGCTCTCTTTTACCCCAGTCGCTGTGCTACCCTTGAGAGGAGAAAACGAGCCACAAAGAGGCCGACACCGCTCGCGACTTCGGCGAAGCGAAGTTTAAAGGAAGTCCGGACTCACTCTAGAGTCAAGTTCAGGGAGAGACGAGGACGAGGACAAAGGCAATGTTGTCCAAAAGCAATCTGTGATTAAAAACCTATGAAGGCAGATGACAGAGCACGATGAAGCCAACCCGCTGATGCTTTCTTTCTTTTTTTCAGCAAAGCTGTCATTTTCCAGTAGCAGATGTCTCACGCTTGAACGATGCAGTAAAGCACAGGTGTGGTGCTGAAATGACTTCACAGGACCCATTTATTCTGCTGAGTGACGCTCTGAAGACGGGACGGGATTAAATCGTCTGAAAGCGGCATTTATCACAAACACACAATCGTGCTCAAGCTTCACTGAAGCACAAAGCTACAAAAACTCCTCAAATGAAGTCATAACGAATATCAAAGACCTTTTAAACTGGCCGTTGTAATCAAGGCAAAGTTACATTGTTAAAGCAACTTAAAAATGCTTAAATGAGACCCTGCTCTATGATAATGTGGGTAATCTTTTATAAGATTATAAAATACCTCCCCTGCAGTAGGGTTTCCTGGTATGGGGGCCACAATATTTGTAGAGTATTAGTCCAAAATCCTTACACAAGATTTCATGCCGGAAGTCCCCATGTGGCTTATTGGTGCCACTAGTGTTTGAATTTAGCATCTCATCCACCAATAATCTGATCACCGCGCAAAAGGACAGACGAGTAACAGGACAGAGGCTCTTCAGGAGACCAATCAGATTTCAGCGGCCCTGTCCTAGAACCGCCAATGCTGCCCTGGTCTCTACAGCTACATGAATCATCCACATGAGGCTGGAGAGTTGACCAATAGATTTGTGTATCCACAAAAGGAGTCAGTCAAAGAGAAGTGCCCAACTCCCCAGCGGACTGCGTGGTGACGCCATAAGAAGCCGGAAGTTTGCAATGGAGCAACAAAAATGAGTAACAGAGCCTGGTTTATGCTTCTCCGTCAGCTCCGCAAGGGACAGACTCGCACGGATTGACGGAAGCGTTTTGCTCTTTTACTTCTCCGTCTCCTGGAGAGTGTTGCAAAGCAATTGCCCGGCAGGACAACAGAGGGCATAGCGCTGTTCTTTGGTATCCTGTCATGTATCGGTCCAAGATCGTGTGTTTATTTTGTGTTTTTTGTGTATATAAGAGACTTTTAACACGGACATATTTGTCTCTCATTCTCCCACCGCTTCATGCGCTCCCCACCTCTAAACCCACGTTTCCTGTTATTTCCGTCCACAAATAAAACGCTTGCTGCGCATCTTTTCACTCCTCCAGTCACGGGAGAATTAAACGTTCATGTTTTTAGAGTTTTTTCGCGAGGTATTCTTCAAGCTTCTCCGTGTCTGCCGCTAGTTAAACTCGGCTCTCTTTGCAATGGCGGCGCTGTAAACAACAGCGGCGTCCTGACCAATCACAAGCTTGCGTAATCCGTCTCGTTCGACGGATGTTTAAAAAAGTGGGCTCGACTCCGTACGTACTTGCGTGCCCTACGCAAGGACGGATAATGGCGTTGCGTGTCTCCGCACTGACGCAGACGGAGAAGCATAAATCAGGCTTAACCAAAGAAACAGTCTTTCTGCTAAACTCACCGCGAGACGTTTACGACAGCTGAGCAGACGTTACAGATGGAGGAAGCTTCATGATTTAAAAGGACAGAAACTTTATTGTATTTTACAGAATTGCTACCAAAATTGTATTTAAAGAAAATAAATAAAAGTGCAGAAGCTAATGTTTTGCTAGCTGGAACGCTAACTCGACCAGGAAGTCTGTAAACTTCACGCTAACTTTGGAAGGGGAAGTTATCTTTGGGCTGCATGGTGGCGCAGTGGTTAGCACTGTTGCCTCGCAGTACGAAGGTTGCAGGTTCGAAACTCGGCTGCGGCCTTTCTGCGTGGAGTTGCGTGTTCTCCCCATGCATGCGTGGGTTTCCTCCGGGTACTCCGGTTTCCCCCACAGATCACAACATGCCCTATAGATTATAAATTGTAAGTTGCTTTGGATAAAAGCGTCTGCTAAATAAATAAACATGAACATAAAACAAGATATGTGAATTATGAGCAATCGCCAAGAAAAAAAAACAAGCTTCATCATTTCTTCCTTTCAAAACGTGTTTTATGGAACATTTTACACAATTATGATCATTTTTCTTCATTTAAAATACTCTAATAAACCTTTTCAGCTCCAGAAACCATCCAGTTGACAGTGATGTGACAACATGTTGTCATATAAGACTTTGGTTAATGAAAACAATCTAAAGAGAACAAAAAAAGTGTCTTTAACCCTCGATCTATGTGAAAAAGCATCAGTATTCATATGGACCAAAAGCTGTGGAAAAGTCCTAAAAGTGCCTTAAAACACAGAGAGCGCAGGTGGGTATGCCATTAATGGCTTCACAGTTTGCTTCATTAAGACCAGAATCCCACCTAATCAATGATGCATTCATGTGGCCTTAAATCATGTTTTAAATTAGGCATCACTGGTCAAAGCAGTCACATAAAACTGATCAGACCCAGTTTGCAGCTCGGCTTTGCAGCCAAACGTTAACCACAGGCATGATTCACTGATAAAACAATGGCATTTGCATGTAAAATTGTTTTGTAAAAAATCAGCAAAAGAGCTTTTGTGTCCGTAATCTGACAGAAGAGATGAAACACTCCGCCTGAAATCAATGAACTTCCCTCAGAGAGACGTGAGATGAGAATGCCATCCCTGCCCCGGAAACAGGAATAAAGACTGGTGTGGACTCGGTGGAACGTGTGCTGCGGGTTTCCTTTCATTAGCGCCTGATTAAGGGAAGCCGTCAGTGGTGGGGAGCCAAAATGAGCACTGATGTGCAACCAAGAGTTGGCTAATCAAACTTGGCCTTTGCCATAAAGACACTTACTAATGAATGATGGCCGCCAGGCGCGATGTGCTGTTCTGAGCCACTACGAAGACCGTTTCAGTAGGTATAAACACAGGTGTGTGTGCGTGTGTGTCTACTTTACAGTATCAACAAACCCTTCACGTGGATGTCCAAAAAGCTGAAAGTCGGATAATTAACATTTCTCCGTCTTCTTTATATTAATGTAAATAAACGTCTCTGATAGTTAAGTCAGCAGCGGATATTATGAGGGGAGATCAATTATTTATAGCAATAATAAGCACAAAAACAATCATAACTCTAATAAAAGTCTTTATTTTCAGGAGTTGCTAAAAATATTAAAGAACATGATCAAAAAGACGCATTACGCAGCTGAAACGTCAGTGTTTTGACAGACGTCTCACAGCTCATAGCTTGTTAAAAGAGCCCAAATCTGGAAAAATCTGAGCAAAAAGTCATGATTTTCACAGCTGCCGTCATTACTTTTGGGTAAACTGAGACATCAGAGATGCATAAAGCTCATCACCAGATAAACGAGGAATCACCTCCCGCCAGCGGAGACTGAAAACACGCAGTAATGACGGCGATGCAACAAAAGGCTGACGATTAATGACCAGAAACCTGACAAAGTTCCAGTGGATTAGGATTGAAAATGAATGATTAGAAAAAAACTAAGTGCTGTTTGTGAATCTGAGTACACAATCAGATAAACAGCTCAAACATAGGACACTATTTTACATGATGACTATTTCATTTACGCTATCCTGATAGGAGACGGACGCCGGAGGAGCAGGCAGACATGACATTTATTCAGAGCGAACAGGAGATAGAAATAATGATGATTGATTCCTTTTCTGGAAACTATTCGTACGTCTGGCAGGCTTCATGAGTGCACGCTTATCTCGCTAATTGTGCCGACAACAAATCTATATCAGAGTTTTACAAACTCAACTCACTTTGTAGATAATTAAAAAACAGTGCAATGCACTTACGGTTTTTAGAAAGTTAGAATAAAATTAATTAGAAACCAGTAGGAAGTCCAAACTGTTGCCAGAGGAAATCGATACGTGTATTTGGCAACGCTGATCAGATGAAGCAAAACGAGCGACGTCCAATCTGCCTTATCAATAGGCCGTGGATTACGGGTCTTTTTAGGTGTTAAATTTAATTCAATACAGTCATTTGAATTCCAGAGTCAGTACAAAAAGCTAAAGTATTATAGTTATATATTAGTAAGGTTTCTGCCTTTGTCTAGTGGAGAGAAAAGACGTAATATTTGATCAAATGTTTAAATTTTAGTGAAAATACTTGAGGTAATAATGTTGTTAAAGCCGAACCTGTGCAGTTCTGAATCATGTGTTGTTGCTACACTGCAAAAACTCATTTTCAAGAAAGTAAGAAAGTTGACATTTTCACTCATTTTTTTTGTCTAAAAGAAAATAATTATTATCGATAAAAACAGCTATTTCAGCTAATGACACTTGGCATTCTCTTCCTTAAAAATGGCCTGTATTTGATATAGCCTCTTCCAGGAGCCCCCCAAGGTGCTTTACAACACAACCAGTCATTCATCCATTCACACACACATTCACATGCTAGTAGGGATGACCTACGATGTAGCTACAGCTGCCCTGGGGCGCACTGATGGAGGCGAGGCTACTGAGCACTGACGCCACCAGCAGGTTAAGTGTCTTGCCCGAGGACACAATGACAGCAACAAACTGAGTGGGGCTTGAACCTGCAACCTTCTGATCACGGGGCGAGCACTTAACCCATGTGCCACCGTCGCCCCAACTAAATGGTAACTGGCTTGTATTTGATGTAGCGCCTTCTAGAGTCCTGGAGCCCCCCAAGGCGCTTTACAACACAACCAGTCATTCATCCATTCACACACACACTGGTGGGGATGAGCTACGATGTAGCCACAGCTGCCCTGGGGCACACTGACAGAGGCGAGGCTGCAGAGCACAGGCACCACCGGTCCCTCCAACCACCACCAGCAGGCAACGTGGGTTAAGTGTCTTGCCCAAGGACACAACGACAGCGACAGACTGAGCGAGACTCGAACCTGCAACCTTCCGATTACAGAACTACTAACAACTAATTAAAATGGATAACAGTATCAACTATGACAACGAGTCACCCTCCATTATGGATTTATTATTTAGGCTCAGTGGGAAACATTTGACCTTTTGTACATCCGACTGAAACCTGCGAGCACAGCAGCCAACACACACCTGTGCTCTTGCTCCAAAGACAGGTTTCTTCATCTTTTATTATTATTTTTTAACACCTCTCAATCCTGATCTTGCAGGACAACACTGTGCTGAAATTCTCACCTCCCACTCAGTTAACTGCATTCTCACTCCCCGCTAACGCGTAAGCGGCGTCTCATTAGTTTGCTAACATGAACACCAGCTGTACTTTGGCACCTGATGACCTAAATCAATAACCTCTGAATGACTTCATCTGGGCTCTGAGACGAGACGGTCGATTCTCCGACGCATACGGCTTGAATCTGCGTGGGCGAGTACCTCAACAGCTGGTCGAGTGGGGTGGGGGTGGGGGGAGGGGAGGAAAAAATAGTCAAACATTGAGAAAGTTTAACATCTGTTTGCTTGTTTCACATCAGCGCTGGTGGGATTTAAAATCAATCTCCCACCGGAGTAAAGAAGCGTCTAATTTGCCTTCCACTGCCAGCGAGTGAACAGCGTTACTCCGGGGCATAAAAACAGTCGATGGACTGACTTAAATAAGGAACAAGACAGCAGGAAATACACAGTAATGAAGTGGCCAATTTTAAAGGAGTTCAATTTTCAAAAATCCTAAACAGCCACAAGGATCTGAAGGAAAACTGTAGCAAATCATGGCTAAAGGAACATTTCTGTTGCTCTCCTGACTGTGTTCTTGTTCCGTCCCAAATAAAATACAGTAAAATATCCTCCCTTGACTGCTGAGCCAGTAGATTTCCTTATGTTCTCCACACTGCTCTGCTTTTATTATTTTCAATCCTCTCCCGTCTCTCTCGGAGCATATGCAGTGAAAATAACAAATAAAAAATGTATTATTCAGGAGAAGCCAAACGCATAAATACATTAAAAGTCTGAAAATACAACCCCTCGTCTGGGATGAAGCAGGTGTGTGTGTGTGTGTGTGTGTGTGTATATATACATTTTTTTTCCTCCACTTAGACCGGTGACTGACGGGGAGATGAACGGGAAGACAGGATTTGTCTTATGAGTATCAGCGGCTGCAGATGAGTGGAACAGCAAGTAAAGATGGATGGAGGATCCCAGCAAAGCCCATTTTCATCTCTTTGTGTGTGTGTGTGTGTGTGTGTGTGTGTGTGTGTGCGTGGGTGCGTGTGTGTGTATATGCATGTGTGTGTTAACTAAAATGTATTTGCAAACTGCCTGCAGTAGGTGTATATTTCGCTAAATGTGCCTGCGTGTATGCAAGTTCATGCACAGGGGTATAAATACATTGTCAAAACACACACACACACACACACACACACACACACACACACACACACACACGGTCGGTTTGTCTGGTTCTTCATGTTATGGTTATGAATACCAAGCCAGAGTCAATGCCCCAGGGAAATGAAAGCACGAAAGCCGAGTTATTTACTATGACCTCTCGCTCTGTGTGTCTGTTCGTGCATGTGTGTGTGTTTAAGTGTGTGTGTGTTATGTATGAATAAATGCATTTAGCAATCACCCTGGAGAAATTTGATTAGTTTCTACATTTGTGCGAGTCTGTTGCTAACGACGAGAGAAGCAGCAAAAAAAATGAAATAAACAGATTCTGTCCTAAAGCCTTAAAACGGTGACCGAAAGAGAAAAGTGATGGAGAAGGGAAAGGGAGGAGAAAAGTGGTGAGGGGTGACTTTTTTAGGGGGGGGGGGGGTGCTGATCAAACACAAGGAAGTAATAAAAAAAAGCAACATGGAGAGATGAAAATAAACCAAAGGATGAAGGAAAGGAGGCAGGAAAAAAATGAAAAAAAAAAAAGCCTAAAAGGAGAGAAAAATGGATGAAAACTAAAAATATCAAGTCAGAGGATGAAAAATGAGGAATAAAGAAGAAAACTGGAGGAAGGAAGACAAAGAGGAGAAAAGGGAATGCAGAAATAAGAACACATGGGAAGGTACAGAGGATTTCTGTCAGCAGAAAACTGTTATCATCTGTGGAAAAGAGAAGAAGTCATCTGAAGTACACAAAGCTATCATCACCAGTCTGTTGTCGCCGATGGCAGCCTGACATGTCACCGTGGTAACAAAAGCTATTGTCAGGGCACGGGCAGAAGAAGAGGGTCTGCTGGAGGTATGGAGCAGGTTGGCCTTGATTGCTTCTCCAGCCCCAGAATTAGAACCCTTCAGTCCCAGTCAGCTTTGGGTCCGACAAGAGGATGAGTCAGAGCTTTACTGGGACCAGACAGAGCGTCTTAGTAGGACAAAAGACCAAATGCACAGGTGGGAGGGACAAGCCGAGGCTACTTTTATTTTGGGTCTGAGAGAAACCTCTTACTGAACAAAAGATTAAAGCAGCAATCTGGAGTTTTCCCCAGTAAAGGAATACATATGATTTATTTAGTAATCCGTAATAGCCTTACGCTGAATTGTGATATAATAACACGATACAAGTGATGCACAGAAAGTTTTTATTTTGGCACACATTCATTCAAATAACAATATAGTTATAATAAGTAGGCTTTTGTCAAAATATCATGTTAAATCCTTCAATCAACTTTATAAAAAAAATAAGTGGAATTTTAAAGATTTGAAAATATTTCAATACGATTCTGTCTTCTCTGCACAACAAAGTGACCGTGTGTATTTTTTCCTGGTGATGGGGGGCAGTACATACCTAAATCATTGCAAGTAAGCAGTATTTTTGTGTTGGAGTAAAGCCTGATTCATGCTTCTCCGTCAGCTCCGCAAGGAACAGACACGCACGGATTGACGGAAGCGTTTTGCTCTCATACTTCTCCGTCTCCTGGAGAGTGTTGCAAAGCAATTGGCCGGCAGGACAACAGAGGGCGTAGCACTGTTCTGTGGTATCCTGTTGTGAGTGGCTGGTGCTCCACATTTTTCCTTCTTGGGTCAATGATGATTTATTGGGTTTGTTGGTTTTCAGGGTCAGGTTGTTAGCTGTACACCAGTACGCCAGCTGCTGCACTTCTTCCCTGTACGCTGACTCATTTCCCTGGCTGATTAGGCCTACCACGGTTGTGTCATCAGCAAATTTAATGATAGCGTTGTTGTTGTGGTGGGCTTACAGTCATGTGTATACAGGGAGTACAGAAAGGGACCCAGCACGCAGCCTTGTGGGGCTCCTGTGCCTCTGTGTTTAAAGCTTAAGTATGCATGATAGGAGGTATGTGATGTTAGTTACCTAAAATTATTGAGTTTGTATTTGTATTTTTTTTTGGGGGGGGTGGGGTGGGGGGTTCGTATTTTGGAATTAGTTTGTATCATTATCGGACATTGAGAGTTGGCCTATGTTGGTATATTGGTAAAAAAAATTAAGCCACTATTGTAAACCCTTAATTTGAAATATATAATCCTAATGCACCAAGATGTTTAAAAGAAAATCCCACTTTCTATTATTCCTCATATTAGCAGTTAGCGAATGTATTTGTGCAATGATGAACATTAGACTGCCACCTGCTGGTGACACTTAAAACCATTTGGGGCCTGATTTAACTTCAGTTAACAGGTTTGGACGCAACCTTATGCTAGTCTCCTTTAAAAGTGTGGAACACTGAAAAAACGTTTAATAAATATTATCATAATCGGTCACTTGGACTTTTCATGCAGGCTGAACTGTCACTTAACATTCATGGACTCACCCATCATGACTCACAACGCGGAAGCCTGTTGTTGGTTTGGCAATCCAGGAAGCAGCAGAGAACGTCTCAGCTAGTAGAAGCTAACTGCTAGCATTAGCAACTCTACAACACAGCAAAACTCCTCGAGGAGCCAGTGGTAGCGCCACGTTGCTGTTATCCAAACCGAGGCGAGATGTCCAAATATCAGAAAATAAGACTCCAAAACCCGCCGTCTGAAGCTCCGCTGTGAAGTTCTAGTTCCTGGAAATGGTGCACCAGTGTTTCAACCCTCCCGAGTATGACTTGCAAGGCATTCCTTCCGAATAGAGACCACTGCTTATGTCTTGACTAAACGAGTGTTCCACACCTTTAATTGATATTTCAAGAGTTTTGGAAAGAGTTACAAAGAAAAAAATTTACTCCATCTGTAGTTTTCTCTGTAAAAATTTTAACAAAATTTAAAAAGAATCAATAACAAGACCAAGTTCACTTCTTCCTAGGTCACACTGTCTGCAATCTTTCAGAGGATTTCTGGGGTATTCAATGTTTTTTTTTTCCTGCGAGTACACACAAGTGTGTAAGCACAGCAGATACAGTAAAGCTTTTCTATAGCTCAAAAAAGATTAGACTAGCAGCAAAGAAGTGCCATGTTGGCAGTGAGCTCTCAAGAACACATATGCGCACTCACAAAATCAATCTCCAGTGATCACTCTTTCAAGCCGCAGACAGCCTGACCCACTAGCACAGCGCACCTCCACCTTTTTCATATTACTTGTTGCACTCCTCTGAAGAAAAAGAAGAGAAGAAGTAGAGAAGACTGAGAAGTTCACGTTCCACTAGACTGGCCACACAAGATGAGTTCTGCAGCAGTTCTGTGGATCTCTCAGGGAAACGGAGTGTATTTACCACTCTGCACCAAGTTCAATATTAGGAGAGCCAACATGATGCACATTCCCTAGCTGATTGTAGGACGTGCACGCCCACGCCCACCCACCCACACACACACACACACACATACACACACACAAACACACAATCACTGGCTCAAATGTCTCTCTGTAGCACAAAGTGCTTCTTTCTTTTTGAAGTCTTCCTTTTTTTCCGTCCTCTCACATCGTTGTATTATCAAGCATTCCTGCTGGGCCAATTAAAACGCAGCTTCTTCTTTTAATTTTGATAATATCTGAGGCCATTATGTGCTCAACGCCTGCCTGCTTGACCTGCGGAAATGTAACCCCACGGATCCCAAAATCATTCATCTCGGAAAATAAGGGAGATAATGAAGAAGCAGGACTGGAGCTAGTTAGAGCCATTAAGGGGCAGGTTATGAATATCAGAGTGGAGGACTTGAGGCGGGGGGGGGGGGGGGGGGGGGGGGGCTTGACAACATGTGGGTCATTTAGTCCTGTCCTCAGGTGGGAACTTAACCTAATAACTTCAATGTCCTATTAGACAATTCAGTGTTAAGAGTCGGTGCTAAGCGGCTCTTTCCAAATACAGTCAAATGTGCAGACAAGGTAAAAAGATGAAAACCACAGTAGGAGTAAAACAGATAACATTTGTGGTTTGTTGTACTTTTCCATTGGAATTTGAATAAGGTGCTCAACTTAAAATAACACATTTATAAGATGCTGATTCTGGTGTTATTCGTTTGTTTCTATTCGTTTAATATATAAATGGTTACTTGAAATCATTTATATTGTTCGAATAAAATATTTGCTTGCTAGGATATTGATGCCTACAGCAAGGTTATTTGAAATGGAGCATGTTTACCTCTGCGTTGTATCGCATCTCTTCTTCTTGTTCTGTTTCCTGTTAATGCTTGAAAAAAAAACTTCACCAGTCTAGAGATTCCCCCATATAATTTCTGTTAAATTACAGAATTATGGGGAGCTAAGGTGAGCCCGGCTCCCCCCAAAAGGGTGATGGGTACCCCCCAAAGTCCTCAACTGACACACAACGAGAGAGCCCGAAAAATGATCCAGTTTCGATTACGTTACATTATTTACATTAACTCTCAACGTGCCGGGACTTCTTGCCATGTGTACCATTGTCCACCCGCCCCCAAACACCAATAGAATTATAATTCCATAGAATTATAATCATTGCAGCTGTTTCATATTTGGGACTAGCTTTCTACTTCGGTGTTGCGAGCCTCGTGTTGTGGACACGGGGCCACTATGCTCCTTCATGTTCATGATTCTCTGTTTCTATGATTATAACCCAGGAACTTGCTGGGAAAATGTTGTGTAGGCTCGAAACAACCATCCTAGTTTCTAGGGCTGGGGGTAAATGATTATTTTAAAAACGATTATTCTGACGATTATTTTATCGAATAGTCGAATACTCTAATGACTATTTAGACGATTAATCTAGTGATTATTTTTCTATTGAACAATTAATAAAAACCAGAAAATCTCAAATAAATCCCTCAAAAAAATTGATAAGTTGTTACTGTAAGAGCATAAACACTACAGACCTTCCATTTTGTATAACACTACTTTTATTGTGTTGGTTGGTTATGTTCTGGTGACGTGTAGAACTTGGGAGTGCAGGCTGCTGCCTGAGAGGTGGTTTGTTTTGGTCACTTATGTGCGTGAGGCGAGTGGTGTTACGACTCTTCCTGGGGAGTTTGGCTCGTGTGCAAAAAGGAAGGGACAATAACACGGGATTTAAAAGTTAAAATGATGATCGGGTTTATTTACAACTACAAAAAAAAACATAAATCTTTCCATCCACAGGTTGGGAATAATAAAACTAATTCTGTCTGTGGGGAATTAAAACAAAAGTACAAATAAGTAGGGATGTCCCACTGGGCAAAGATTACTGGGTTCTGGACCAAAATAAGGATCTCCAAAGGTCCAAACTCTAAACTGGGCGGTTAAACCAAACTCACAGTGATATTTTAAACTAAACTGAAAACCCACAACACTCTAAATGTAATAAAAGGGAGATCTGCACCACAAAAAAGATTAACTCTAAACCAAAACGTAACAGCTTATCCAAACGCAAGAAGCTGTTAGCGAAAATGCTAACAGTAGCTTTACCAACGTTAAGTTCAATTTACCAAGTTTAAATAAACCAAAAACACCCAGCAGCAAACAGACCAGCACGGAGGAGAGACTGCTACCACCAAAACAGCTCTCCTCATGTCTGAAAGAAGCTCCTTTATGAAGGGAGAAACGCTCCCGGTGATTTTCTACATCTGCAGTAGAGACAGAGCAGCGCATCTGACCCCGGAAGTTGTTGTCCGTTGCTGGGAGACAAAGGCGGGCAAAACAGGAAAGGAATCTAGTAACAGACGGATATTGTTCCGGGTCTTTGTTGGAGATGTTAGTGAAGGCGGAGAAGAGGGCGAACTAGAGGAAAAACAGGCAGATTCCTCCTCTACTTACAAACTCCTGGGGATGCAACAAGTGGGCGTGGTGCGTCGACTACCGGATCTGATGTCGACAAACTTTTAGAATCGAGCCGTTGACGCCATCGGCGCTTTGCTACAGCTCTGCTAGTTTCACACTAGGTGTGTTTAAGTGTCAGGAACCGTTCTCTGTGATGCCAATTCTTCTGGCCGATAGAAGACATTTTCCACCTTATTTGCCTGCTAAATAGGCTACAGAGGCATATCGACCGATGTATAAGAACATGGTAAATATTGGTCTATCCCTAACCCTAGCATGCATGTTTTTCGTCTGTAAGAGGAACCCCATAATAAAACCCATGCATACAAGGGAGAACATGCTAAGTCCATGCTTTATCCATGAGTACGTTTACATGCAGCCAATATCCAGGTTATGATCGGGTTAAGGTCGGGATTCAGGTTTCTGAGTTGATCAGAATAACCCGTTTACAAGCATAAATAGAAAGAGTTACCTCTAACGTGCATAACCCGATTTAACTGCGGACGTTGGGGTAGCGTCAGGACGTGTGGACTACGTCCAGACGCAATATGCATCATTTCCGGTTCTTCTCGTTCCGGTAACCGTGAAAACAACATGTTTCCCAGTTCGGAAGAGATAGTGGCCGCGTTTGTTTGCACTTTAGTTTCCTCGTCACTCAAAGTGTGGTGCTGTGCCGCGACTCGCCATGTTGCTCCCAACTTGTTGTTTACTTCCGGAGTTCTGGCGCATACAAGACGTCTCGCTACTCAAAAGACCAAGATTCCTTGTGAACAGAGCATGCGCAGAACACACGCTTTGATGGGGATATCCCGGTATGCGTTTACACGACCAAACAGTCGGGTTAGAAAAGGGTTACCCCAGGTGTAGTAACCGGGTTTTTAAAAACCCGGTTATGAGCATATCCGGGTTTCTGGCGGTGTTTACAAGGACCTGCGGAACCGGGTTATTGTGAATATTCGGGTTTAAAAGGGTTACTGGCTGCATGTAAACACACTGCATGTGTTTCGTAAACATAGATGTATTCAGATTACAAGCTACCGCCAGACTTCACTTTAAACACTCTGTCTCCTACAGCTGATGGGAGGCTGCAGAAGGACGCTCCCTTCCATTTGCCCAGGGGTAACAAAATGCTGCGTAACTCCAGTCACTTTACGAGGAGAATAATCAATGAGAAATACTTCTTTTGTTGCCGTTCTCCTGACCGTCAGATAAGACTCCAGGACTGATCTGAATTGGACATGACGGCTTTTTAGAGTGAGAGCCAATTCACTTACCCTAATAAAACCCCCTATTCAAATTGAATGAGTCAAACAAGGCTTTGCATAAAAGCACCAATCCAAACACCCACACATTCCTAAAGGTAAAATCTCTCTCATTCCCTCGGCTCTCTTCCTTTTACACCATCTCCTGCTCTTCATTCTTCCCTTCTTTTCCATTTTTTTGCTGTCAACAAGCCCTGAAAACCGCAATCTCAGCCAGAATGACCTATTCAAACACCATGTGCTGGCTGAGTTTATTGGAGACGGAGAGAATAACAACCTGTCAGTCGGCTCACAATGATTTCCTAAAACTCTTCCCCTTTGTCACATCCATGCAGACATGCACATGTAAAACCCCTCCACAGCTATTCAGCTCTGCCTCACTCTCGCTGCACGTGCACACATAGTACACATGCAAACATCCTTGACTTCAGCCAAATAAACACACACAAAAGCTAATAAATGTACGCCAGCCTGCAGCTGGGCTCAACCTTCGTCTACTTCCTTTGAGTCGGTCGAGTGCCCTCCTGAAAACTGTCTGTGGAGATGAGCTGGGGCTTTTAACAAGACTCGAGCAATAAATGCAAAGGTAAATAAACCACCCTGATGCCTGGCTAACTGCTTTATTGGTACCCGATAATTAGCTTTGGCCTAAAACAACAAAAACTGCAGAACTGAAACTCTAAAATTGCTCGTTTGTGACTTAAAAACACAAAATATCTTGATTTTTGGTTGACAAAAGCATGTTTTTCACTTACTGTCAATGCCAATATAATGAACGATCAAATCTCATTCAAATACAACGAGCTAATAATTAAACTAGGGGAGGTACAGACATAAAGATTTTCTGAAATAATTAAAGTCAAGAACTTTTATTCAACTTCAAATTTCCTGGATTCCCTAAAGTGAAAAATGGAAAGTTTCCAAAGAGTAAAGTGAACTACGACAGAATTTACAGTTTTTGGTCCCATTCTTTATATGGTTTACATGCTGCCACTGTCATCAATCTGAAAGTTTCTTGAGCCTATTTACAGGGGACTGTTCTTCTTCTGCCACTGTGCTGCATTCAAGCATCTTTAAAGTGTCAAAACTGTTTTTCTCCCTTCTTGCAATGGCAGATTTCAGTTTTCTGTAAAGGTTTGGGACACATTACTGGGAGGCTTCTAACAGTTTATTTGTTTGAGCATTTGGATTTATTCCAGACACCAGGTAAGTTACTTTCCTCTAAAATGTCTGTAATTAGTGGATTTTATTGATTAATTATTTGTAAACACAATGAAAGTTGGACCAGAGTCAACACAACCATGGCTCTATGAATGGCTCTAATTCACTCTCTCAGACAGGAGTTTAGCAACAATTTGGCATCACAGAAGCTCATCCTGAACACAAACCGGTTACCAGACCCAGAGTAATCTTGCATTACATTATTCTCAAGTTTTGACCAAATAGCATAAAACCGTGCTTTTGCAATGAGAAGACCTACTTTAGCTGCAGCCAGACATGATACATTAAACATTCCCACATCCTTCCCAGATGCTAATATCCTTACACTGGTTTCCTGTTGAGATGAGAACCACAAACAACTTTTTTGCTTTTTCCTGGGATATTTAGTTTTTTGTATGTTTAATTATTTTATTGCATTTGTTTTATGACCATATGTCTGAGTGAGGCACCTGATAAATACACATACGACCAGCCTCTAAAGGTCAGAGAGTCATCCATCCATCCATCCATCCATCCATCCATCCATCCATCCATCCATCCATCCATCCATCCATCCATCCATCCATCCATCCATCCATCCATCCATCCATCCATCCATCCATCCATCCATCCATCCATCCATCCATCCATCCATCCATCCATCCATCCATCATTCATTTACTTACTTACTTACTTACTTACTTATTTATTTATCTACTTACTTATTTATTTACTTACTTACTTATTTATTTACTTACTTACTTACTTACTTAATTACTTACTTACTTACTTACTTACTTATTTACTTACTTATTTACTTACTTATTTATTTACTTATTTATTTACTTATTTATTTTCATCCGCTTATCTGGAGTCGGGTCACGGGGCAAGTAGTCTAAGGCGAGAGGCCCAGACTTCCCTCTCCCCAGCCACTTGGGCCAGCTTGTCCGGGGAATTCAGAGGCGTTCCCTGGCCAGGTGAAAGACATAGTCCCTCCATCGTGTCCTGGGTAGGGTTGTCACGGTGTGAAAATTTAACCTCACGGTTATTGTGACCAAAATTATCACGGTTTTCAGTATTATCGCGGTATTTTTTAAACGTTTTACAATTTCAGACAACTAAATAAACCCTGTATATCAGGAAAATATTGTCCTCAGTTAGTGTCTAAATTTTGCCTAAAATTTGTTATTTTGCAATTATGTTGTTTATTTGTTTACATTTTTCCCCTTTAGTCTTTAAAATACCAATATTTGCCCATAACTTCTTATTTTTTTGTCTGTTTGATGTCATCATTTTAAAAGTATTAAATCAGATGATACTCAGTAATCAAGTAGCCTTCTAATCAGATACTTTTTTTACCCTTACTTGAGTAATAAACCCTGTATCAGGAAAATATTGTCCTCGGTTTGAGTCATTCCAGTGAGCTTTGCAGATGTGGGAAAATGTCATCAGGCAGTAATCATTGTTAAATTCATAATTATTCTCAGAGAGAGTCCAACTCTTATCTGCCCCTGGGATCCCCATAATGCATAGCGTCATTTCAATATGGGGGTGTCCGCAACACGGTTTATATGCAGGTAGCGGTGCTGCGGCTATTTCATATAGCGCCTCGTTGCATTCTCCCTCAACCTAAATCCTCGGATCGCAAATTTTAGCTAAAACGCTAATGTTAGCTTGCCTTGCGTTGACTGTAGAGTTGTGGGTGATGGTCACGCAGATGGGTCATGAGATCTGAAGCGTTGCTGCCCTTCACAGACAGTTTTTCTGCATGTGTTGCAAACAGGATAGCTGTCTTCTATCAACTGTCCCTCGGCATCCTTCAGATATCCAAAAAATGCCTGTACTTCCCACTTTGTCTTCTTTGAGGGATAATAAATGTCCTGAGCACTAATGTCTCCTCCTTTGGCCATTATTTCAGCTTTAGCTTCAAGAAAGTTTTGGTTGTAAAAAACAAAGTGTGCATGTGTCGCTGGCAACTTCAGCAGATGATACGGTGGCTGGTAAGGGTCACCGCGCCTACACCGCAGCCACGGTAATCCACCGAGATAATATATATTTTTTAAAACAAGATGGTTATTATTGTTGTCAACTTTTTTACCGGGGTTTACTGCTACACCAGTTACCGTGACAACCCTAGTCCTGGGTCTACCTTTAGGTCTCCTCCCGGTTGGACGTGCCCAGAAAACCTCACCAGGGAGGCATCCAGGAGGCATCCTGACCAGATGCCCGAGCCACCTCAACTGGCTCCTCTCGATGTGGAGGAGCAGCGGGTCTACTCCGAGCTCCTCCCGCATGACCAAGCTTCTCACCCTATCTCTAAGGGAGGGCCCAGCCACTCTTCGGAGAAAACTCATTTTGGCCGCTTGTATCCGCGATCTCGTTCTCTCGGTCACTACCCAAAGCTTATGATCATAGGTGAGGGTAGGAACGTAGATCGACTGGTAAATCGAGAGCTTCGCCTTCTGACTCAGCTCTCTCTTCACCACGACAGACCGGTACAACGCCTGCATCACTGCAGATGCAGCACCAATCCGCCTATCGATCTCACGCTCCAGTTTTCCCTCACTCATGAACAAGACCCCGAGATACTTAAACTCCTCCACTTGGGGCAGGACCTCATCCCTGACCCGGAGAAGGCATTCTACCCTTTTCCGAATCAAGACAATGGTCTCAGATTTAGAGGAGCTGATTCTCATCCCAGCTGCTTCCCACTCAGCTGCAAACCGCTCCAGCGAAAGCTGAAGATCACGTTCTGATGAAGCCAACAGGACCACATCATCTGCAAAAAGCAGAGACCTGATCCTCAGGCCGCCAAAACGGATGCCCTCCACACCTTGGCTGCGCCTAGAAATCCTGTCCATAAAGGTTATGAACAGAATTGGTGACAAAGGGCAGCCTTGGCGGAGTCCAACTCTCACTGGGAACGAGCCCGACTTACTGCCAGCAATGCGGACCAAGCTCTGACACCAGTCATTCAGGGACCTAACAGCCCGTATCATGGGGCCTGGTACCCCATACTCCCAGAGTACCCCCGACAGGGTCCCCCGTGGGACACGGTCAAACGCCTTCTCCAAATCCACAAAACACATGTAGACTGGTTGGGCAAATTCCCACGCACCCTCCAGGATCCCCCTAAGGGTACAGAGCTGACCTCAGCACCAGAGAATTAAGAGGCCAACCCAAAGTCCCCAGACTCTGCTTCCTCACTGGAAAACGTGTCAGTGGGATTGAGAAGGTCTTCGAAGTATTCTGCCCACCGATCCACAACGTCCTGAGTAGAGGTCAGCAGCACACCGTCCCCACTATAGATAGTGTTGGTAGCGCACTGCTTTCCCCCTCGAGGCACCGCATGGTGGACCAGAATCTCCTCGAAGCCGTACAGAAGTCTTGCTCCATGGTCTCACCGAACTCCTCCCATGCTAGGGTTTTTGCCTTGGCGACCACCCAAGCCACGTTCCGCTTGGACTGCTGGTACCAGTCAGCTGCCTCTGGAGTCCCACAGGCCAAAAATACCTGATAGGACTCTTTATTCAGCTTGTCAGCATCCCTAACCGCCAGTGTCCACCAGCGGGTTTGGGGGGTTGCCACCACGACAGGCACTGACGATCCTGCGACCACAGCTACTACGGTCGGCCGCCTCAACAATGGAGGCATGGAACAGGGTCCATTCAGACTCAATGTCCCCTGCCTCCCCCGGAATAGTTAGGAAGTTCTGTCGGTGGTGGGAATTGAAGCTCCTTCTGACAGAAGACTCTGCCAGACATTCCCAGCAGACCCTCGCGAAACTTTTGGGCCTGCTTGGTCTGACCGGCATCCTCCCCCACCATCTGAGCCAACTCACCACCAGGTAGTGGTCAGTTGACAGCTCCGCCCCTCTCTTCACCCGAGTGTCCAAAGCCCCCTTCAGACAGGCCATGAAAAACGGAAATGTTCCGGAATCTGTCCGTAAGACCTTTCTGTCTGAATACAAACATCCGGATAACGTGTTCCGGAATTTATCCGGACGAAGCCCCTAGTAACAGGTCCGGACATGTTACGGACAGGGTGGCTGCTTCAGATTGGTGAGGTAAAGTTCTGGACAAGGGGGAGGGGGAGGAGGAGGGGACCGGGGGACGCTGTGCGCACCTAGATAGCCCGCTGCTGTAGCATGCGGCGAACCACAGCAGCTCGCCTCCTACGGTACCGTCTAGACGCGCGATGGAGCGCTTCACACCACTTCAGTGATTCCTTTAACCATTGAGCGTCATCATCCAGGTCTCTTATGCGTCTTCGTGTGCGGAGAATTATGCTTAAGCGCCTCGTGATTTTTATCTTGAGAGGAGCTATAGAAATGATATTTTCTTCTTCTTCTTCTTCTTAACATGAGTCCGATTCTCTCTCCCCCCACCACCCCCCGCCGCCGTCAGACATCTGGAACTTTTCCCTACTGTGTGAACGCAGCCGAAAGGACAAGTTCCGGTACAAAAGTGGTGTGTCTGAAAACACAGTTCCGGTTAAAAACCGGAATGAATTGTCCGCAAATGTTCCAGAATGTCTGCCTGAAAAGGGCTCAAGACATGCGGCCGCAGGTCAGACGAAACAACAACAAAGTCGATCATTGAGCTGCGGCCTAAAGTATCCTGGTGCCAAGAGGACATATGGACACCTTTATGTCTGAACGTGGTGTCCATTATGGACAAGCCATGACTGGCACAGAAGTCCAATAACAAAACACCACTTGAATTCAGATCGGGGGGCTGTTCCTCCAAACCACACCTCTCCAGGTCTCACTGTCGTTGCCCACGTGAGCATTAAAGTCCCCCAGCAGAACGAGGGAGTCACCGGAAGGAGCGCTTTCCAGCACCCCCTCCAAGGTCTCCAAAAAGGGTGTGTAGTCTGAACTGTAGTTTGGTGCATAAGCACAGACCACAGTCAGAACCCATCCCCCCACACGTAGGCGAAGGGAGGCTACCCTCTTATTCATCGGGGTAAACCCCAACGTACAGGTACCAAGATGGGGGGCAACTAGTATGCCCACCCCTGCTCAGCGCCTCTCAGTGGGAGCAACTCCAGAGTGGTAGAAAGTCCAACCCCTTTCAAGGAAACTGGTTCCAGAGTCAGAGCCATGCGTTGAGATGAGTCAAACTATATCTAGTCGGAACCTCTCAACCTTGCACACCAACTCAGGCTCCTTTCCCACCAGAGAGGTGATATTCTATGTGCCAAGAGCCAGCTTCTGTAGCCGAGGATCAGACTGCCAAGGTCCCCGCCCTCGACTACCACCCGCCACACACTGCACCCGACCCCTTTGGCCCCTCCCACGAGTGGTGAGCCCATGGGAAGGGGGATCCACGTTTCCTCTTCGGGCTGTGCCCGGCCGGGCTCCATGGTTGAGCGCCCGGCCACCAGGTGCTCGCCAATGTGCCCCACCTCCAGGCCTGGCTCCAGAGGGGGGCCCCGGTGACCCACGTCCGGGCGAGGGAACACGGTTTCCATTTATATAATTCATCATAAGAGGTCTTCGGGCTGCTCTTTGTCTGATCCCTCACCTAGGACCTGTTTGCCATGGGTGACCCTACCAGAGACAGAAAACCTCAGACAACTTAGCTCCTAGGATCATTGATACACTCAAACCCCTCCACCACGGTAAGGTGGCAGCCCAGGGAGAGTTCTCCTCCATGCTCGTTTTTAAATCTGCGCCTATCTCTTTGCCTTGGCTTCTAACACCATATATCAAATGTTGATTTTAGGTGTTTTTTTTAGTATTTTAGCTCATTATTGTGCTGCTTTTACCCCTTTTTCATTTGGGCAGTTTCATGTGTTATCTTCTCTGTAATCCATTTTAAACTGGACAAATTCCGTCATGCATACATATTGTTCAAAGCATAGCTTAATGTTAAGCACTGCATTGTTTGTTAGGTGCTTTATAAAACAAGTTGGATTATATTATTATATTTAGTTGACATTTTGACCCTTATATAGATTTATTTCTCAATCAGATAAAATAAATGTGTGCTGTGCATTTTTAATGAGCTCTACTTTTTCCTTCTTCTCACCACAAACCAATTTAATTTTCTGTTTTTGTTGCTCTACTTTTTATTTCCATTGTCTGACCTCAACAAACCTGTTACAGCCTGAAACTGCACTTTTCCAGTAATATTCTAGCTCTGGTTGAACATCCCTTATGCTTTTTTACAAAGTTTGCGACGACCCTAGCAGACCCACTTTGTATTATTTTTTCCTCCTCCTTTTTTCCAAGCATCGAGATTGGCATGTGACCTTTGGAATAATTATGTTTTTGATAACAGTGCTTGTGATGCTCTCAGACAGCTCTTATCTTTTTCACTGAAAGCAGAACATTTGGCGGGAAAAAAACCCATCTTTTTATACTGTAAAACTGGTATTTATTTACTGATCCGGGTCACGTTGACTCAGGGAATTAGGCAGAGATGAATCTTCTTTGTTAAGCTACATCAACTTGAATCCTAAAATTCAAATGAGTTTTTCTATTTTTAACTGGAACTTCAAAAATCATTACCTTTATTACTATGTAGGAATCCAGGCTCGCTACAAGCTAATGTAAATAGTCCATGTAAATGTATCCGTTTGAGGACAGGAAGTCTTCTTCAAGCCACCTGGTCAAGATTGGGACTTTTGCAATGGTTTTGAATGGTTGCTATTATTCATGGTGTGGAATTTTGCTTTAAAGACGTACTAGAAGAGATTTTTTTACAATTGGAAATTATTTGAGCCTCTATATTTATTTATGTATAGAAATATATCAAATACATAACTTGTTTGGGCTCACAATCATTTACTGCGAGTGAGGAGTGCAGAAGAACAAGGAAAAATGTGGGTGTCTGGCAAAGTTGAGCAGAGATTTATGAACCAATGAAGAAGAGGACAAGGACCGCCAGCTGTGGATCTAGTTGGAATTCATTCTTAGTCCAGATACTACCAGAACATTCTGGAGTGTTACATGTGTGCGCTGACATTCTTACGTGTTGGTTTCCTCCAGTGCAACTAGGACGTTAGTATTAGTTCAGGCTAGCATTGGCAGTTGAGCTAGCATTAGTAATAGATCGGCTTAGCGTTAGCGGTAGCTCAGACCAGCATTAGCAGTAGTACAGACTGGTGTTAGCAGTAGCTTGGGATAGCCATGTACTGCGGTTAGCATTGTTGTCGCCAACGTTGAATTGGGTCGGGAAATGCTAACTTAAGGTGGCGTGCCTATTCTTATGATGTGGTAAACCAGCGTTTTTCAGAATAAACCATTTCTTAGTGGCTATTACAACATTACTAACTTACATAATAAGTCGGAGACAGCACAGACGTTTTGGAACGCTACATTAGACACTGCCTATGTTCCTCAACAACACGGTAAACGTGGCTTTAAATTCTAAGGACCTTTGTCAACATATGTGGACTTTGGCTCCTTGCATTTTAAATTTGTATTCTCTTCTACTTAGACCTTTTGGTATTATTTATAGACTCTTGATACTGACTTTTGTTTGGTAAATGTCCTTTTTTTTAGGAAATGTGACAACATATTTCTTTAATTTGATTTTTATTGTATTTTAATTTTTGTAATTCTGTTTCTGTTAATTACAGTCGATTAATCTGCAACAGCTAGATATTTTTTCTTTGAAATCACACCAAATAAAAGTTTGGGTCCCAGTTGGTTAAATTTTAGGACTACTTTAAAAGGACAAAACGGAACTAAAACATGACAGATTTGTTTACAAGCTTTGTTGTCTTCACTTTGCAAGATTAGAACTCAAAGATGTTTAAAGTGCAAATATAAAAGATACAGCATCAGATGCCATCTGCCCCTCGGGTTAAATGAAAAGTCTGATCTCAGAGGCACTCGGGAGACACCAGGATCAGAAAACTTGACGCATGACTGGAATCATCCTTATTGCTTCTATAAAGTACCGCAGAGGAGCAGGAATCTCTGCCTGATGTCAGCAAATGAGTTAAGAAGCCTGCTCAGGTGTTGAGTATACTTATTACCAGCGATACTATAATTAGAATCAAGGTTTTATTATTGTGTAGCCTTTTCCCTCACAAGACATGTCTCCTATTGTTGAGAGGTGTAATTATTCTGCTTGGCTTAACCCTTCGTAAGCCATCATTAAAGCTCTTACTCTGCCACCTCCTCTCTCCGGATTTCCTCGACTCCTGAAATTTGCTCACCTTATTCATTCAGTCGTTCACTCTGACGCTCCTCAGTGCCCTCTTTTTTTAAATTACACCTTCCCACATCAAATGTATTTTTTTCCTTTGCAGTACCCTGCACCCCTCATGTCTTTTCTACCACTTTATTTCCCCTCCGCCCGTTGTGGGCAGTCACCAAGTCTGTTATTAGTGCCAGGTTCAAGCCTGCAATGTAATCAGAGCCCAGAAATTAGCAGCCAGGCCACACTAACAGGGAGGCACAATGCTGACAAAACACTGAAGTTATTACTGGGATTGCTGCAATGCTTCGGCATGGTCAGGAATCTGCTCCTTGGAGCTTTGGATTTTGATGAGCTTTGTTAAAGGACAGCCGTGGACACCAACCGGGGGTACTGGGAGCAGTAAGCAGGCGCAGGTGAAGCTTTATCTCTGGGACAGGAGCCATGTTGGATTGGACATAACAGAAATATGTTTTATTGTTTTGGGATCGAGTTAGAAAAGCGTGATACATCAGGACAACAGAAAAGTATTAACTTAGAAATAACAAGTTCTTTAGCCGGATAGTTGGTCTGAGTTACCTCTCCAGAAATATTTAAAGGCAAATCTGCAGCCATGAAGGCTTTCTGGCACATCATAAAGCTATTTATTCACTTCACAGCTTCACATTTAACTCCGTGGATATTTTCTGAATCAAACACACTGATAAAAGCACCCAAACCCATAAATAATTCTGCTTCATATAAATACCGTATTGACTGTAAGATTTCTTAAGGAATAATTACTTTGCAGTAAAAAGTGCAGAAAAGATTTTAGATGGCACCAAGTTTGTTTGAGAGAATTATATTTCAAGCCCAAGAGAAATGTAAATCTAGACTTTTCCAAGGAATCGATGAGGCACTGCACAGTAAAGGTGGTTGCACTTACAGCACGGCCCCTTGCGTAGCACCTTGATCCGTCGCTGGGTGTTGCACTGGGCTTTCTCCAGCTCACACTCGTTGGAGTAGGTGGACGAGTCCGAGCCACAAACAGGAGCCACCAAGGATGGACACTCAGCTCTCTTGCAGACGCACTTGCCCTTGGCCGGGTCCGTTGGGTCGCGCTCGCACATAGCGCCGAAGCCGCACAGCATCCCCCTGCAGCCTGAGGACGTTAAAAGAGAAAACAGAACGTGAGATGATGTAAAATAAACAGATCAGTCTAGGCCTAATTCACGCCGAAGCACAGGTTTTTTTAAAGATGTTTCTGTAAAATTCTTCATCCACATGAAAAACACCAACAATGGCCTGTAACTACGTCAGGCTGGATGTTGGAACTCCAAAAATTTCACCAAAACCAGGGAAAAAGTAAAGTAACAGAAAAAGCCACAGAACTCCTCGTTTCACTGTAGACTAACATTAATGGACCCGCCCTCTTCGACTTGCAAACAGGGAAGGTTGTGTTAACTTAGCCTCCAGGAGAGAGTAGAGCATGTCTGTAGAAGCTAACCATTAGCATTAGCAACTGCAGAACATGGCGGAACACCGTAAGCTTGTGCTATTTGTGGAGATGAAATTTTGCATTTTTTACCCTAGAAAGAAGAGCAAACAAAGGCAACAGAAGAGTCTCAATGCTGTTAGCCAATCAGAAAAGAGATATTTGCATATCATAAAAAATTGTGGCTAAGGCTCCAAATCCTGCTGTTTTCTGCTCCCTCCCTCCCCCCCAAACCCCTACCCACCCCCCACTCCTCCGACTGACCTCTACTCCATGAAACAAGAGTGCCGTAACTAGTGTAAGCCCACTTCAAACACTTTCTCAGACCCACTGGACGTCAGCAGGAGTTGCTTTTATTTCTTATCTTTGGAAAGTTTTTAGGAGGTGGCAACATCTGAGCTGCTCACGTGGGGCCTTTTTGAAAAACTGGTAGCAGTCTGATGAAATACACATAGTCTTGTGGACGGAGCCCTTTCACTCTCAAGATTCTTTAAGAACATCAATGACTCGCTGTCCAGGGGAGGACAGGGACACAACGATGCGGAAGCAAAGTGAGGTTAGCCAAACACTTCACGGCCTCGCGAGTCAGGCAGCAACAATTCTTAAGACTTTGATCCCAAACCTCCCACTGAGACCTCGGCTTTGATCGAGTGTGAAACGGCAGACTGTAAACATTGTCAGAGGCAGCTGAATGCACAGGGCAAACAAGAAATGTACCCGTGTGTGTGTGTGTTTGTACAAAATATCAACTTAGAGAGTAATTGACCCGTACTGTGGCAGCTACAGCTGCTGTGGCTATGCGCCCACTCAGAGGGGGCTGTGGGGGCAGCCAGCTGGCGTGACGTCCTTGCCACACCACTGGCAGTGTGTGTGTGTGTGTGTGTGTGTGTGTGTGTGGTAGTGGTGATGGGGTGTTTAGAAGTGATAGGAAACTCCTGAAGGTAGCCACCTTGATAGGAAATCTATGACCTAAAGCATCAAAGAAACATACTCATGGATAAAGAAGCAGCCACTGTTACTGCTGTTAGTATCACACACACACACACACACACACACACACACACACACACACACACACACACACACACACACACACACACACACACACACCACACATACACACAATTTCTTATCATTGGCTCACAGGTTAGAACTAAAAGGAAGTCAGCATGTCCGCCTGGGCTCACTGGTAGGTGGCCTTTCCGATGCAGGAAGGACAGGCAGACAGTCTGACACACACACACACACACACACACACACACACACACACACACACACACACACACACACACACACACATGCTGTGTGTAGCTGAAACAACCGGTCCAGCATCTGCCCGAAGTGTCTCTTTCTTTCCTTTTCCTCACATCGAAGCACATTGTGTGTGTGTATGTGTGTGTGTGTGTGTGTGTGTGTGTGTGTGTGTGTGTGTGTGTGTGCGTGCGTGTGTGTGTGTGTGTGTGTGTGTGTGTGTGTGTGCGTGCGTGTGTGTGAGTGTGAGTGCTCACACACAGAGTGACAAGCAAGGAGGCTGTTTTTGACTTGCCTACTGTTCCCTGTTGGTGAGCAGCTGACAGCTACCTGAGCTTTCTCTCTTCTACTGTGAGAGATAGAGAGAGAGAGAGAGAGAGAGAGAGAGAGAGAGTGAGAGAGAGAGAGAGAAAGGAGAGAGAGAGAGAAAGAGAGAGAGACTGACAGATAGAGACAGAGAGAGAATGTGTGAGTGTGTTTTTGTGCAAAGCTACCCATGAATGCATTTGTATTCCTGACAATGTGTTTGTCCATGTGTGTGTTTGTGTGTCTGAGAGCATTAGCTTTCTCTTCTTCACACACACACACACACACACACACACACACACACACACACACACACACACACACACACACACACACACACACACACACACACACACACACACACACACACACACACACACACACACACACATGCCATCAGATCCTAGAATGAGGTCCTTGTCATCACTGCCCCCTGCTCCCCAGTGCTCCCCAGTGCTCCCCCAGCACGCTGTGTGCTGCTTCTGTGTTTATGCACAGGAGTCAGCATGTGGCTCAGAAATGAAGCCAAGCGAAAAGTGACAAGAGGTGAAATTAAATCAAACTGTGTCAGATGTAGACAGGAAAGAGAGAGGGTGTCTGATAGCATGACAAGAAAAAAGGGAATAATTCAGGTTGCAAAACAAAATTCTGGATATTATCTAAATATTCTGCTTGAACACAAATACTAATAACATCATTATGGGAATTTCTAACAAATGAAGAATGATTGCCACTGTAAGCAGATTCCTTCTGCTATTTTCCATAAGAAAATCTCCCACTAGCCTGAAGCTTAGCTGGCTGACAAAAGACTGACACTCAATCTGAGGCTCTCTGTCAAAAGTGAACGCATCATGTGCAGAGTCTGGACCGAATACACCGACCGCAGGCAAAACTTTTTCTCCTCCCTTGGCTCCTGAGTACCAACATGTTCATTTGACACTTCCCATTTCTTTGGACCAGATGCATTAAAAAAATAAAAATTTGAAAACAGCCTTGGTACACAAACAGGTCTGCAACAACAAAAACTTTGTAATCAATAAATTCCAGCAGCAACTTCCTTGACCCGGTTTGACTGGCAGGTGATCACCGGGGGTGCAGGAACAATAATAGAAAGAGACGAGGATCTGTTTCTCACGTGCAGAAGACAGATATGCTGTTGCTTTACAAAAAACACAAATGAGGTTAACACAAAAACTTTCTCACTGGCTGTAAAAGCTTTCAAATGTTGGGTATCGCTTTGGGCAGAGATTCATCATTTCACACTCTGAAACTAAGATGGTATTTTCTCCGTGACACACGTATTAGCTAACAGGAAAATCAAATTAAAGGGAATAATACATTTCATGGGAATAATGGGAGTTTAGAAGATCCAGTTTCTAAGTTTCCTATAGAAAAAAAAAGTATTTACAAACAAGCAAACTGTTGCTTATTGACCAGAAAGAAAAAAGAAATGAAAAGTACCCAGATGAAGCATCAAGATTAGTACCTTCATCAGAAATCTGTCATATCCAGTCCTATTAGGGATGTACGTAGTTAACCGGTTACGTTATAACCGGGTAAACTAGTTTAGCCCAGTTAACTGCATCGAGTCCTTCTTCTGCACTAGGTGCAATAAATTTGAGAGGGTGCTCGCTGCAGAACCACAAAGGCGGAGCTGCACCATAAGGTGGAGCTGCACCAGGGTCAGCCCCGCCCATTCACACAAACTCAGCCTAGCCCACTGACTTCCGTTTTTGTTTTCCAACTTCATCGCAAACTAACCTGACCCACATGAATTATGGCTGTTACTACTTTACAAATGTTAATGCTATGTTCTATGCTCCAATTAAACAAGATAAATATAACTTGCTACATGACAAAGCCTGAATACATCTTGAAATGAAACGATTTCTTTTAGCAGATATCTGCCCACAGCCGCTCTAACAATAATGTGGTGCAACAGCATGGGTGATTGTCATATGTGCTCTGGTAGTCCAGTGGTAAGATCATCTGAAGTAAATATTGCTTTCCCCTCAGCAGATGCTGGTTCGATTCTCGGTGAGCTCGGCATCAATCTATTTAGCCAGCTGAAACATTGAATTTGTTTATATTTTAGTTGTAATGTTTATTTTCAGCAAAATATTTATGTCTCTAAAAGTTCTTTGAATTTGGTCGTTCCTAAACAGCATTTTAGTTGAAACTCTGCTCACAAATGGACTCACAATGGCTAAATAAATGAATAAATAAATAAACACATTAGTCATTATATTGTAAACGGTATACCAGTAAATTGTTGTAAACAGTACTGGCAAGTGTAGCTAGAAATTAAGAAAAGGGGTTGTATTCTACCTAAGATTTCTGGCACTGGGAGTCGAACCTGCGCAAAACTGCATGCAAACCTGCCTCCATAGCCTCTACCCCACCACATCTGATATGAAGAAAGTGGCGTTACATGTAATTGTCCTATCCAGTGTGTCTTTGGAGATGGGATGTATGGTTTATTGGCGGTGTCTCAGTAGAAGTCATTTCAGAAATAATTTGTCAGAAAATTCACAGAATATCCAGATTTGAGAACCAAGACCAGACCCACTTCAGGGGAGGAGACCAAATTGAAGCTGAGATGGGAGGAAAATGCATGAATGAGGCCAAAAATGGCTTTGGCGTGTTTCTTATGAGGAAATGACAATATAACATGATAAAAAGTTCCAAAAGTTAGATTTTTAATTATATGGAACCTTTACAAAAACTGTTCAGTTAACTTCTCACCTCCGTCCTCAATCTTGTATTTTTTAGCTATAAAACCCTCTTTGGTTCCAGAATGCTATCAAGTCTGACAACTGGAAGGAATTGTACTGACTCTGATGGAATGGACGGGGCTGACTCTGGAATGGGCGGGGCTGACCCTGGTGCAGCTCCACCTTCTGGTGCAGCTCCACCTTTGTGGTTCTGCAGCGAGCACCACTTGATAAATTTTGCGCCACTAGAGGGTGAAAGAGCGCCGCTATCAAATATGTTTACAGGGCGACCGCAGAAGAAGAAATGAGCTCGACAAATGTCCAAACAAATGTGCTCAAACACAAAGCGCTTAGCAATGAGCCAGTGTTGGAGACGTTTATTCTTACTGGAAAATCTGCTATTTTCCATTGTAAGATGAAAACTTTACATCAATTGTCTCAGCGGGAAAGTTCAGCAGACATGTTTGTTTACATTTTTGCTGCCGCGTGCCTGCAAAGTGTGAGCAAAGGGAGGGAGGGGCGACGCGAGGCTCCGTTCAGCGTCTCTACGGGCTCCAGTAGCAGCGACAGCCAGCTGGTTTGATCCGCTCTGAAAGGTGTTGATCAGAATTTGCAGATCGCATTTTCTAAATGGAGAACGGGCGTGTGCAGCCATCATGAGTCACTCAGTACAGCGTCAGTGCGGAAACTCACCTAGGAACTTTAATCTGTTGCACTGATATCACGCAAATAAAACTTCATTATTTAACAAAAAAATAAAAACCAAAACGGTACACAAGTGGACCGAACCGAACAGGCCGAACCGAAACTGTTCAAAGCTCCCCCGTGAACAGTTACACCCCTAATATAAACACGAGTATAATGTATGGCAACACAAACTTAAGTGTGAGATATAAGTCTTCACACAGAGCAAAACTATTTTTACTCCACTGGCTCTAATGCGCTTGACTTTCTAAGAGTGTTCTGTGTGGATTTTCAGTTCATAAAAACGAGCCTGAAGAGATGATTTTTTTCCACATCTTTCCTGATCCAATTTTCTGATCCTTTTTATAACTTGTGCTCAAACAAAAGAGTGCTGCAGGGTTTCACTTATTCTTATGGCAGCCTGTTCGTTTGTTTTACATTGTTTTTGGGCCAAGTTAACTAGAATTACGGCTCAGCTTTCTCATGACTTGAATGAGAAAAAATGTGGTGATTTTATCAGGCGGTGTAATTTCGTTTTCTTAGATGATGTGTGTAAATCTCGCCAAGCGTTCGGATCTAAAATATCTACAGTCACAACAAACAGCGACTGAATCCCACTGAGTTTTTCTGTCGCAGCTGCTCGTTGTTATAATTTTACATTGTTCTCTACCAGTCAAATATTTAAAAGCACAAAGTCTAAACAAGAAAACTAAACAAACCGGACTCAAATCTGATTTAAATGGGCTCAGTAGAAGTCTAAGTCATCTCATTGCAGGTCCAGAGATGTTTCTATTATAAAATGATCCTCCCACCAGAAGGCTGATAGGGTCGTTGTTGTCCTGGTCCATGTGCAAGGCCTTTGGACCACATTCCTGGAGATGTATGTGATGCTGTGAAACAGGAATCTCAGACCCCTCCTCCGGTGGCTTGTTTTACTCGTCTGTCAAATCGTGAGACACCTGGGTGAATGAGAATCTACACCCACGTATCCTATGTCAAACCTTCAGTTTTCTCAGCCAAACAAATGGACATTCCTGATGAGTCCTGGTAATTTCCAACAGAGGCTACTTTAAACCTTTATTTACCAGGTAACATGTTTGAGAACATGTCCTCACTTACAAACGTGACCTGGCCGAGATGTCCTGGAGGCAGTGCCACAACAAACAACAATTACATATCTCTCCTGTCTTAGCTTCCCTACATTGGCTGCCAGTTAAATTGAGAATAGATTTTAAGATCCTCCTTCTCACATATAAAGCTCTTAATAATCAAGCTCCATCATACATCAGTGATCTGATTGTTCCATACGTTCCTAACCGAGCACTTCGCTCTCAGACTGCAGGTTTACTGGTGGTTCCAAGAATATCTAAAATTAGGATGGGAGGCAGATCTTTTAGCTATCAGGCTCCTCTCTTGTGGAACAGCTCCCAGCTTTAGTCCGTGAGACAGACACCTTGTCTACTTTTAAGTCTAGGCGTAAAACATTTTTATTTGATAGGGGCTATGGTTAAAATCTAATGTTAGGTCAGACCTGGACAAGTGGGGGAGTAAAGGGAGGTGGAGAATACAGTCGGTAAAGACGGCTCTCACTTGCCCTGCCTCCAACATGCCTCCATCTAAAAGGCTAGGTTATCCAGAGTTATCTCTGTAGTTATGCTGCTATAGGCATAGACTGCTGGAGGACATACTGACCACTTTCCACATTCGACTACTTCTTCAACAATCTGCTCTTTAACTGTATTACTTTCTGCTATTTCAGCTGTTAATTTTATTTTTTCTCTAAGTGTTTTTCTTCCCAGAAGAAGCTACAATGATGTTCTGCTGAGCTGTGGTGCCCTCATGGAGGGGACCATCGGCTTGAACACTGTTGCTAACCACTTAAACTTTCTCCCTCTCCTGATAACTTTTTGCTTTTTTTGACATTGAATGTGCTACTACTAGTTTGCCCATTTAGTTATAGATTCACTAGGATAAATACAATAAAATTTATCTCTCACCAAATAGAATATTTACTGAGAAATCACAATGTAACCATAGAAACATTACTTGGTATATATGTTGTGTGTGTGTATGTGTGTGGGTGGGCTGGTGTTGGTGTATGCGTGTGCCTGCTCTGTCTTCTTGATCCCCAGTGAGTCGTGGTGGATGGCTGCTTATACTGAGCCAGGATCCTCTGGAGGTTTCTTCCTGTTAAAAGAGAGTTTTCCTCTCCACTGTCGCTAAATGATTGCTTAGTATGAGGATTGCTGTAAAGACGCTGGCACTAGTCAGTGACTTGATGCAACCTGCTGGGTTCCTTATATAGGAACCTTTTTATCTGATTGGTTTAATGAACTGACCTGTATTGGAATGTTTACTGTGTGAAGTGCCTTGGGACGACTCTTGTGGTGATTTGGCGCTATATAAATAAACCTGAATTGAATTGAACACACTTGGACACCCCAATTTATGATTGAAGCTGACCCAACGTGCCTCTGAGCAGACTGTGGTGCTCTTAACACACCACACATGGTAGGAATATCTGATAAGATTATCTTTGGAGTCATTACATTAATCAAGTGCATGTTTAAGATTGTCTAAAGAGAGGGATCGGGCCTAAAATCAGCATGATTATCCTGCAATGTGAACCGGGTCTACCGAGCTTTCAAGGATCAAAGGTTTTGAGTTTTTAGCCAGAACTAAGTTCTCCATGTAAACCATTCTTCCTTTTAAGAGTTGATGTGGTTTTGTTGTCCTGGTTCACAGACGAGATGTTTTGGTCATTTCATTTGCATGAAGGTGTGAATTGGTGTGGGACTAGTTGGGTACATGATTCAAGAATACGTACAGATGATTTAAGACTGAATGCTTCAAAGATGACCAAAAGATTTGATGTAATTCAAAATAAAGAAATAAAAAAAAAACAGTAAGCCATTTTCAAATGTTCATAAACGAGTGAGCTTTAGGAACCAATTTTTTAAAGCCCACCTAAGATAATCCTATTTTCTGTGTAGAAGTAAGCCATACAGTTCTTTTACATTTACGTGTGCTCACTGATGTGTCTGTGGTAATCTCCCTCCAACGCTGCAGCATTAAGCGCTTTACTTCTGCCACCTTCATGGTTTTTTTCGCCTCCCTACTGAAAGTAGAAGAAGAAATCCCTTTGGGAAGTAAAAGACAGCATGTCCAGTTTGTGCCTGTCAAGGCACACGTCTTTTCCAGGTAACGCGCCGTCCTGTGTTTGCACGACTCATCTATTAAATATGATGGGGTGTCAGAGCCTCGAGGATCCTCTCAGAGTCTCACCTGGTTATGAAAGGAAAGGGATAGTGCACCTGTGATTAAAGCCCCTGTGAAAGAATGTCACGGTTTTCGAGCTGAAAGGAAGCGCGGCGTGGTTCTCTTGAGGCAATTTTCTACCTACTATTGGCAGCTTTGGTGCTTCAGGATTCAGGCTGGGTTTGTATTCTGTTCCTGTGGATCGAAGTTCACATAAACCATTTTTACTGGTTCAACCCATTTTTTAACGTCGCAATACGAATGAAAATGTTTTTGCCTGTGTCCATTTGTTTGATTGTTAAATGTTTTTAGAAAGATGGGAATTTAGACAAAATTGACATATATATATATATATATATATATATATATATATATATATATATATAACAGATAACTTTTGGAAGCAAATGACTTGTATTTGTGTAGCACCGTCTAGGCTTCTAAACCCCCCCCATGGTGAGGGTGCTGGCGCCCCAGCTGCCCTGGGGTGCACTGACGGTAGAGGGGCTGCTGTACATTAGCGCCACTGGTCCCGTCCGACCACCAGCAGCAGGCAAAGCAGGTCAAGTGTCTTGCCCAAGGACGCAATGAATGCAACAGGCGAGCGGGACTCAATCCCGCAACACTTAACTCCTCTGCCACCGTTGTCAACCTAATTCAAGATGGCAGCCACTGGCAGCGAGGGCCTGCACGACTTTATTTTTTTTAAAGTCGACAGTCAAGTAATGAAAGTCGAGTCGACTTCGACTAGTCGTTGATGACGTCATACACCGGAAGCGGCGGTTGGTGACCGGAGAGCGCAGGAGCTCCCTTCTTTTGGAGACAAACGCTTGGTCACACCGCGTCATTTTTGATGCTTGGGTGTGAGAATGTGTAGCATAAACGCAGTAGACAGGACAGCTTTAGAACACTTAGGCTTTATTGGCAACCCTTATTGCAAATGCTGACAACAATCAGCTTCAAAAACATTCTTGAATGGAGAGCATAAAAGAGAACAAGCAGGCTTATTGCTGCTAATCAGTAACAATAATCATGTAACTCTTGTGTAACATGTAAAATTAAGTGCGCAAAATAAAACTCCTAAAAAAAAGTCCACAAAAAACTTATGTTTACTCGCTGCCGACAGTCTGTTTGGTCATTTGTTTTTGATCCTGGTTTGCGTGCAAGAAAATTAGTGCATCCACATGATCAGGATGAAGGCTCGCCCGCTGTCGGGTGATCGTATTCCCGGCAAGTGAAAAAATCCTCTTGCTCGGGGTGCTGGTAGCTGGAACAGCCAAATAGCTTTTGCTTAGCTTTGCCAAACGGGGAAATCTATCCTGGTTGCGGGACACACCACTGGAGCGGATTATCCATGGTGGGAATGTGTGGTGTTGAAAAATAATCCCGGATTTCTTCAGCTGCAGTGGAGCAGTGAGTTGATCTCCTGTCACTTTGATAATGCGGTCCAAAAAGTTGCACAAAGTCTTCCTCGAGTCTGGCTTTTTTCCCAGTCATCGGCTCAATTTGGGCATCAGTTGTGTCCTCGGCTTGAGCTTCACCTAAAATGATAAGTTTAAAATTACCTATGCTGCATGCATCTGAATAATATGAGCGTATTATTATAGTTCAGTGGACCTACCTGTTGCTGCAGGCGGCTCTCCGTTTTGTAGCAGGACGTCCAGGTGTCTCTGGGCTTCCTCTCTTTTATTCTGCGGGATGAACTGAAGATTTTTGAAGCGAGGGTCTAACATGCAGGCAACTATCGGGATAGATTCTGTCAGATCCTCAGACCTCAGTTTGAACCGCGTTTCCAGCTGTTGTCGGACCGTGCTTTTGAAAGTGCGTACAGCTGCCAGGTCAGACTGTTCAACACACAGAGTGCTGCTGATCATGTTGAAAATCACTGGATAAATGAAAGAGAGCCCAACGTGCAACTCGCCACACATTATTTCAGTAGCCTTTGCCAGAGGTTGCAGCACAGGAATCAGCTGTTCCACAAGCTCCCACTGGGAGGCTCTCATGGCAAGTGACTTCTGGACGCTTGACTTTGTGACAGCTTCATCTGCAAGTACGGACTGGACCGCGATCCTCTGCTCGAACAGCCGCTGGAGCATGACAAAAGTGGAATTCCACCGAACAGGACAGTCAGTCTGGAGTTTGTTGGATTTTACGCCAAGCTGTTCCTGACGCTGCTTCAGAGCGCAAGATGCAAGTGAAGAGTGGCGAAAGTGGCTGACAACTCTTCTTGCTGCGTCGACAGCTTTCACCACCTCAGGTAAAACTAATCCAGCTTTAACTGCCAGCTGCAGTGTGTGTCCGGTGCAGCCCAGATCATGTGGGAACATCTCGCATAGCTCCATGGCTAGATTCATGTTACTGGCATTATCGTGGACTGTGCAAAACACCTGTATTCCCCATTCACTGATTATTTTAGACAGCCGATCAGCAATGTTTACAGCCGTGTGCCTCTCTGGCATCATGGCGGTACAGAGCACCCGGGCCTTCAGCTGCCATGAATCGGTAACGTAGTGAGCAGTTACCGTAATATACGGCTCCATGGTGGAAGATGTCCACAGATCAGTTGTTAGCGAAACACTCTGGCCTTTCATTTCTTCACCAATATTTTCACGCAGGTTATCATACTGGTGTGCAATGGCGTTCCACAGTGTGTTGTAGGATGGGACGTTGTAACCTGGTTCGAAAAAATTCAGTAGGTCACTGAAGCCGTCTCCGTGGACTGCAGCTAATGGTCTGATGTCTTTGACAATAAAATCCACCAACAAATTGGTGATTTGCTGCCGTCGTCTTTCTGTTACAGCTGGACGTTTGGTGAAAGCGCTGATTGACTGCTGAACATGCGACTTGGGTTGTCCCTCCTCAGCTAGCTTTAGCGGATGCCTTTTCAAATGCATGTGCATAGCACTTGTATTTTTGATGTATTTTAGAACGGACTTGCAGAATTTACATGTTACAGAATTAGAAGATTCATCTTTAGTGAAGTATTTCCACACAACTGAAACATTTCTGCTAGTTTGCTGCAATGACCCACCCGGCTTGTCACCTGCTGTGTTTTCCGCAGACTCCATTTTGTCATTATCACGTGACAGCGACTAGTCGCTGAAAGGCATAAAAAGTCACTACAGAGCAGTGAAGTCGACTAGTCGACTAGTTCATACAACCCCTACTGGCAGCTAGAGCTACACCTCCATCAGTTCTAAAAACATTGAGCTGAAATGGGACAATGCATTCAACGCTACCCGGTCAGGCGAGAGTAAGATTGCACTTATCGTTGTTTTAAAGGTTGGTTTTTATGTTACCGAGGGGGACTTGTTACAATCACTGGCCTTCAGGCATGCAAAGAAAATCTTTCTTTGACAGTCTCGCTACATCAGAGTAGATTTACATCAGGAGAAGCGTGAGATTCTCCTGTTGCATAGTTAACCTTATTGTGGCATGATAGACAGCTTACGCCAGGTCTTTTACTTAACAAGCAGATTTGAATCTTTGCATTATGTATGACAAATAGTTTATTAGTGAAAAAAACATTTCATATTTTCTTTTGTTTTTGCTCTAAAAACCAGTTTAAAGTCTGCTTTTGTCTTGAAAAACATTCATCATTTTCACATTTACTTTAAACAAAGTGTGAAAAACTAGTTTTGCTTCTCTGGCACGCACGAGTGCATCCATGCTCAATAGTTACATCAGTTCGGTTGCTTTGACAAACTAACAGTGACCGCTTCACAAAAGGGAACCACGTTCTCTGCAGACGGACCGACTACCTGCTTGTTTTCTAATTATATCACAGCAGATCAGTTTGATTCAAATGGGGACGAGAGAAGGGAGGGAGAGAGAGAGGTGGGAGGTGTTCATGAATAATTAACATTTCTGAACTTAACATTGGTGACAACAAGAATAGCGAGTGAGTTACCGGGGTGAAACCAGTTCATATAAAGCCACGCAGATTAAAACTGCTCGCTGTAGCTTCAGCATGGACTAAATACCTGCTGGCTGTCAGGGAACGAGGAGGGGAAAGATGATGGAGGGAGATTCGGCTCAGTGGCATCAAAGTGGCATCACCTTAATGCTGAATGTGCTTAAATTCATTATGTTGAAACACTCCTTGGGGACATCTGCTGCTCTCTTCTTAATAAAGGGTCCCTTTCTTTGCAGCAGACACTAAGTAATACAGATGTGCTCCCGAGCTGGGCGGCTTTTAACAGTCCCCTCCACTCCCTCCGTTTCTCATTTCTTCTCCCCGTGAGAGGGCTTTAGCCTCTCCGTCAGTGTAGCTCCACTAGAAGACCTTCGTGGTGAGGGGACAGGTTGCCATGGCGACCGCCAGTGATGCAATCGGCACAGAGCAGCGACTCCCATCGGGCAGGGATTGGAAACTTTCCGCCGTGCTCGCAGGTGGCTTGTGTTTTCCCACATGAGCGTGCTTCTGCCGTTTGAATTTAAATCCTGAACATTAAACTCCTGGTTGAGTTTCACCTAAACTCAATACTTTTCCTCGATTAGAAAACCTAATTGTTTCAACGCGTGTGGCCCTGGAGTTATATGTTTTATGTGCAGGTCTAAAGGACGGCGGTAGATCTGTTCAGTATCGATTTAGGGCTCCTGCCCATTGCAATGATTATCTAAAGAAAAGAGCACATATGTGAAATACTGTGTCAGTGCCGAGCGACGAAAGGCAAGAAACACCCCGGTGACCTGTAGCCATACCTGGTAAAATATCCGAGAGGGAAAAATCAACACTACACGGCTTCTATTGATCTCTGGTTAGTGGTCCTCGGGGGACAAATGCAGTCAATTATCGATCCGGGTGCAATCATAAAACACCCAGGGTGAAATAAAGAAAACGTCTGCTCACAAAGGACCGCCCAACCTCGCCTGCTCCAAATGAGAAATTGCTTCTTTGAACAAGTTAAATACAAAGCAAAAAAAGAGTAACGGAGAGCAAAAGAATAGAGACTCTTACAGGCGAGAGAAGAAAACAAATTTTCTCAGGTCCTGGTGTTTTAACCACGCTGTTCTTATCAAGGAAGGAGCAGAGAGAACAAACGTGGAAAAACAAATGCCGTTCTACGGTAAGTTTTTGTGTGAGCGGTGTTTAAGTGTAAAAAGTTGTTCCAGTATTTCCCTCTCCATCTCACATAGAGGAACCAATCAATTCCCTTCTCTTTCTGTCTTTCCAGTGCAACATCTGCATTAGGGAGCTGGTGGAGCGCTTTGTGGCATGGTGTGGAAACAATCATCTGACCTTGAACGTGAACAAAACAAAGCAGATGATTTTAGACTTCAGAAGAAACAGGGTGGAGTCAAACACAGTTTCCATCATGGGGGAAGAAGTGGAGGTGGTTGAGGAATACAAATACCTTGGAGTTCACCTACACAACAGACTGGAATGGATAAAGACCAGTGAAGCCGTTTACAAGAAGGGGCACAGCAGACTGCACTTCTTGAGGATGCTTAGGTTCTTCAATGTCTGTAGCAAGATGCCGCAGATCTTCTACAAGTCTGTTGTTGAGAGTGTAATCTCTTCAGCCATCGTCTGTTGGGGTAGCAGCATCAGAAGCAGGGACCTGAAAAGGCTCAACAGCCTAATAAAAAAGGCTGGTTCTGTTCTGGGGACGACTGTGGAACCGCTGGAGGAGATGATGCAAAGAAGGATTCTCCAGAGAATCAAGAAAATGATGGACAACCCTGAGCATTCTCTTCACAAGACTGTCCGACAACAGAAGAGTGTCTTTAGTCAGAGGCTTCTTCAGTTTGGCTGCAACACTGACCGCTACTGGAGATCCTTCCTGCCAACAGCCATTGTAATATACAATAACTCTTTGACGACTTGATTATTATTATTCTGAGCTACTACAGCAATCAGTTTCCCTCTGGGATTAATAGTCTTTTTGAACTGAATTGAATTGAATTGAATTAGCTGAGCACCTGGACTCTGACAAACGTATTCGCCAAGATCCACAACTCAAACCTACAGGAACCTTGTGAAAAAGGGAGAGCTTAAGCTTGAGGCAGAGTGAATGAAGATGGGCAGATGAGGGGAGGCAGGAGATGGGGAGAAAATGCTTTATTGGATGAAAAGGTGTATGAGACGGAGATACAGAGGTGAGGGCTGGTTGGACTGGAACATGAGAGGCAGAGAAAACATATCCATATTTCAAACCATCCCACTTTCTTTGCAAGCTTCTGATGCTGTAAATAAAAGATACTCTCACCAGCTGCGAATATGCTGAAGACTGCCATACGATTGGTTAACCAAAGCATGACTTAGTCTGAGCAAAGGATAAAAACAGATGCTGTTATGTCTATCTGTGAAAAATCTATTTGTTAAAATCCAAACAAAAACAAAGAAGAGTTGTTGGTTTAAAGCTAATCAACCAACCTGGGTATCCTCCTACTTCCTCTGCTGTTATTGTTACTCGTCCCCCAAAATGCTGCTGCTGAAGACGTCGTCACCGCTATTTCTAGCCTCCCTTGGCTACGCTTGCTTTTATCATTTTAATGAAGTCCCACAGGCATTAAGGCAATAAATGCACAATGCACGTGACAGAAGCTGCAGACTGCACAAACAAGTTCAACATGTATTCAAATGTTTCCTATTGTCTTTTGCTCAAGAAACATCGAGTTCCATTCAAATTAGCTTTAACTCCTGCAGACAGGAATTAAAATGCAATCATTCTAACTGCTGGAAAGCAAAAGCACAAATTAACATTTAAGAGTAGTAACTGTGGAAAAGATGAGCAGCTATTTTTTAATGGAAACTGGCCTGTGTTTGATATAGCACCCTCTAAAGTTTTACAACCCCCCTAGGAACTTTACAACACAGCTAGCCATTCACCCACACATACACACTTTTACACACTGGTGATGATGAGCTACATTGTAGTCACAGCTGCTCTGTGGCGCACCGACAGTGACTCCAATAGTCTCTCTGACCAGCGTGCAGGGTGAGTTAGGTGTCTGGTCAAAGACGCCACAACCGCCACAGATGGAGCTTGAGTCTGCAACGCTCATGAGGTGAGCACTTAACTCACACATGTATGTGGAGCCAAACAAGCTCAGCATTTTCTTAGCAAATGTCTGAACTGCTTGGAATCTACCTTCATCCAGCTGGCGGTAGAAGTTGACAAGAGGGAGCTGTTGGTGCCAACTGCAATGCTCAGCGTCACTGCAGCTCAATGAGCTCCAGCTGCAGGTGGTCTGGAGCGTCATCAGGGTCCACGGAGAAAGGAGAGGAAAAAAGCGTGATCTCCTTTTCAATAGCTGCAAAGTCCCGAAAGCGCTGCTGAAATTCCTCAACCAGAGATGAGATGTCTGCTGCGTACTTTGTCATTTGCGCACTGATATTGTTCTGTGGGAAACTGGTCATAATTTCCTGCAGCGATGAGAAAAGTGCGGTATTGGGCTGCGCCTGTGACAGGTGCCTTTGGAAAAATAGCAGCTTGGTCCGAAAGGCTTTGATGTGCGAATACGGTTGGCTTACCACTGCATTTTGCCCTTAAAGGCTTGTGTTCAGCGCATTCAGATGTCGTGTTATGTCAACTAAAAATCCCAAATCAGCCAGCCACACAGGATCATTTAATTGTGGCATGGGTTGTCCCTTTTTTGTCAAGAATTGTCCAATTTCCTCCCTGAGAGAGAAGAAGCGCTGCAGTGCAGACCCCCGACTGAGCCATCTTACGTCATTGTGATACAAAACATCTCCGTATTCAGCCTGGATGTCGAGAAGAAACTGTTGAAACTGACGGTGGCACAGCGCTTCGGAGCGAATATAATTAATAGCCTTTAAGGAGATTTTCTAATCGCAAAGGCTGCAATTTGGCAGCAAGTGGTTAGCGCAATGCTAATATACGTGGAAAAACCCATAGGAATGCTAATGCTAATATCACCGATTACATTCTTACAAATTATGAATTAGAAACGTGCCAAATGATTACATTTGGAGTCTAATAGAAAGTAAAACTACCATCAATCAAATAAGTACAGACAGGTATTTTAGTAAAGCCAGAAAACTTTTAACTCCAGAGTTTTGGCTAGCAGCAATGAGCGTAACTGAACTACGCATGGACAAGACGTCAAAAACTAAACACAAAATACTTCAATAAACGGGACACACTTCTTTCCTGCAAATACAATTTCACAGGTGTTGCTAATACCTATGATCCTTCAAGGGATGTGCTCAAAGAGGAGTTCAACATTATGAATACAATATAGTGTTTTATTTTACAAATACATTATAAACACAAACTTACGTCTTAAGAAACATTATTTTAATAACAACACTGCTAAATTCTTCCCAACAGTATAGATGTGTAGTGTATTTTGTCCGAGTGGGTTTGCCGTACTTTGACATCATCGGCAGTCGACGGACCCCGAGCCGATCTTGCACCCGAGCAGATCTTGTACCGACACATGGCAGCCAGGGTGCGGCCACAGCGCTACTGCCAGGCTAGCACTTCTGCTTTTCTAATTTTTGTTTTTGAAGTAATGGTGAAACCTTTCGCCAGTGGTGAGCTACGTCTTTATTCACAAACATGTGAACACCTTTACACTGATGGGTGAACATACAGAAATATCTAGCAGAAGTAGCAAAGACAACCGTGTGCATCCTCAAAACTTCTGCTCCATCTGAGGATGAATTCAGCAGCAGAGTTTAAAATCTCCAGTAAATTTTATTCCACACAGATCTTTATCCCAAATTGAAGTAGCTGGTTGATTCTTATGGCGCGGTATGGGGGCCAAAATTAAGCAGCAGGAGGCTATATAAATTCCGAAGCAAACTACTGATCTGATTAATGATAAGCTGGCACTGGTAACTGAGAGGCTGGCGCTGGTAACTGAGAAATAGCACCTTTACTGGTGCTACTACTAGATACGCTAGGGACTAGCAGCCCTCGGCTGGTCATTGACTGCTTCAGACACTCCCTTTGCTGTCTATTAGCATGGATAGGCTAGCGTTAGCCTGGACAGGCTGGTGTTAGCATTGGAGAAGCTAGCCATTAGCATGCCTAGGCTGGCCACTAGCTGGATTTCCTACCCCCTTGACGGACCATTAGCATGGATAGGCTGGAGGTAGCATCGGAGAGGCTAGCCATTAGCGTGCCTAGGCTGGCCACTAGCTGACTAGTGACTCTCTGAGGATTTATATAGCCTCCTGCTGCTGGGCAGTAGTCTTAATTTTGGCCCCCATACCACGCCATACCACGCCATAGATTCTTACATATACCCCTTAGGATTACCAAGGAAAAAAAGGCAATGATTTTCCTCAAATATTCATAGAACCTAATTATCCTAAAATGAAAATTGTACTTTTGCTAAAAATGTCCATCCCTGGTTTATAGCCGAAAGCATAGCAGCTTTATTATAAAAACATTAAAGATGTTGAATTATTCTCAGCTTCAGAATCAACTGTGGCTCCATCAGCTTTTTACAGAAAGCATCTATTTCCCATTGAATGAAAAAGTTTCGCATGATTATAAATTTTAAAACTAACCTACATTTTAAACCACCCAGAAATGACACATAATAGAATTTTACAAGCCATTGATTTAGATCTAACCTTTTACCAGCCCAATACTGTTTGTTGCACGTTGTGGTTTAATGGTGAATGCTGACCTTTTTATAATGAGAAGTAAATAATAAAACATACAGGAGAAACCGGACGCCAACTCAACACACGAACAATAGAACATAGAAAGGAGTGCGAGAAAGAGGTAAGTTGAAAACACGCAACAGAAGCAAAACAAGAAGCAGAAAGCACAATAAAAAAGTCAGCCGTAACAAGAGAAAACCATGTAATGGACTGGGACAACACAAGGATCATAAACACCGAACAACAGAAATACAAACAACGGATAAAAGAAGCTATCGAGGTAAGGAGACGTGGATGTGAGACCATGAACAGGGACGATGGAGTTCACTCGTTGGATCGTGCATGGGACTGCAACGTCAGAGAGAGGAGAGCGGGCAGCAGAGGGCGACAACGTACTCTGCTGCCCGCAGATAAACGAAGGAAGTGACGCCACCATCGGCGTCAGCCTCATGATGTTTGCAGCCGCAAACGAAACGTTGCAGGTAAATAAACCTTTTCTATGTTTTCAAAAGAACTGAAAGATGGAATTTGAAACTCAACACAGCAAGAACACACCAAAGATGAATAAAAAAAAAACAATTATGTCACAAGGTCTGCATTTTCATTGTGATGCTAGGAAAACTAGCCTATTGGATGTGCCATTTTGGGAATGTCCTAAATCACGAATTGGAATTGTTCTAAGATTTAATTCGGCTCAGACGAAGGGTAGACTAAATAAACATTCATCTAAATTAGGATATTCTGTGTCATTAATGATATCTGGTGATTTAAAACATTAAAATCATTCTTGACATAAAAAATATTTTCCACACAGCGATCTTCTCCACACTGCGAAGCAGTATCCACCATGAACCTTCCACCATCCCCCTCTTGCATGCACCAGTTGTACCCCTTGTTACACTATTTTCTTCTTCTTTTGGCACTAAAACTACGCAGCAAATGCATTTTTCACACCTACTTGGACGGGAGAGATTTTTTCAAACCCTGGAGCAGTTCTGTTTTGTTCACCTTGTTTGGCCATATGAGAACCTGGTGATTGCCAGGACAATTAGACTGAGACCTTGCTGCGAGAGCTTTCAAAAACGTATTTCATACCCGACCTCAGGGCTGTGTGTGGTCTGGAGGGGCAGGAAGGCTGAAAACTGCCCCTAACACTCAGGCTATGTTTTATAGATTCTGCACACTCATTTATTTCTAGATTGTTCCAGGAAGACCATTTCCTTCTAAATCAACACTATATATTCAATAAAGGCATTGATAGAGGTTAATTGGTAGGTGCAGCTCAACTTATAATTATGAAGTGCTATTAAATGATTGCTGATTGTGTTTAAGCAACTAAATCTCTCTCATTAATGGCAATAAAAATGAATTCCCATTTTTCACTGTCAACATAACCAAATGGTCAATAGTGACTTATTTCTTTTATTTGTTTCTTTTATTTAAACGTTCTTTCTTCAGACCACAGCAGGTGCTAATGTTTATAAATCAGTCCAGTTTATGCCAAAGGAAAAATACAACTCCTTCTAAACAACTGAGTATTTGTCTTGATTATGCTGGGTATGGAAATGCCAGAACAAAGCAATAAACAAAAGCTAAGAAAACAATAAATAATAAACATTTAGGAATTAGCAGTAGCTCGGGCTAGCAGTGTTCTGCAGTTAGCATTACTGCGACCAGAGTAAGACAATACAGGAAAAAAGCATATTGATAAAATATTTATTCGATATCAATAATAACTGATAAATATGAAGACTTTATAAAAATTACATTTAAAGTGCAGCCCTGGCCACTTTATGATAAAACAAGTTGGTTGTGTTACCAGACTTGATTTTTATTGATTCTCTGCTAATTTAGCAAACGACCATTGTTTATCTAAATATCGCTATGCTGCTGAAATAATGTAACCTTTTTTGGGACCATTTCATCCGCTTCTCCTTGCAGCTATACCTTGTTTAAGTCGTGTGCTGTCTGTTTGGGTTGAGAGGGGAAGGCCTGGTGACGAATGGCACCTGGGGTTGTGCTTTTGATTGGCTGGGAGTAAGTAATGAGTCTAGTATTAAGCTATCTGATGGACTATAATGGTAAAAGAAGGGAAACATTTTATTGAAGTTTAACTGACCTATTCTTTTCTATTGAACCACACGTCTATCAAAAGATATATACTGTCATTTAAATCTAGTCCATTACAATTTCAATTCAATTCATTTCAATTCAAAAATACTTTATTAATCCCAGAGGGAAATTGATTGCTGTAGTAGCTCAGAATAATAATAATAATAATAATAATCAAGTCATCAAAGAGTTATTGTATATTACAATGGCTGTTGGCAGGAAGGATCTCCAGTAGCGGTCAGTGTTGCAGTGAAACTGAAGAAGCCTCTGACTGAAGACACTCTTCCGTTGTCGGACAGTCTTGTGAAGAGAATGCTCAGGGTTGTCCATACTTTTCTTGATTCTCTGGAGAATCCTTCTTTGCATTATCTCCTCCAGCGGTTCCACAGTCGTCCCCAGAACAGAACCAGCCTTTTTTATTAGGCTGTTGAGCCTTTTCAGGTCCCTGCTTCTGATGCTGCTACCCCAACAGACGATGGCTGAAGAGATTACACTCTCAACAACAGACTTGTAGAAGATGTGCAGCATCTTGCTACAGACATTGAAGGACCTAAGTGTCCTCAAGAAGTGCAGTCTGCTGTGCCCCTTCTTGTAAATGGCTTCAACATTCAACATTCCTAGTTTAGTTTCACAGATTTTTGGGTACGCTACAAGCCGCCTTTACTCCATGACAAGGTAAATATGGCTTTGCATTGTAAAACTTTACATTAATACCCCCTCCCGTCCCACTTTGAACATAAAACTTAGCTGTATTCATATGACCAAAGTGAAATCTCTACCACTTATGCATGTTATTATTGTTCTTCCGTTTGGTTTACTGTAAGTAAACTTGTACTGTAAACCAAACTCTTCACATTGGGAACAAGGAAATAGAAACAAATGGTGTGCTGGCTTGAACAAACATCTCACATTCAAAATGTTGTTTTCAGAGTGAACCTCAAGCTTCCTCCTACCCCGCTTATCAATAATGGAGACACTGGTGATGGAGCCCTATTCTGTCACCTCGCATCTACGCCACAAACTCAGCAGCAGAATGAGAGAAACACTTCCTGTGAGTAGATTACAGCCAGACTGCAATATAAATAAAATGTGTCTATATAAATATATAAATAAAAGCATATTATATATATATATATGACTCAATTAAAGAGATTAATCTTATTAATCAGGGGCTTTGTAAGTAATTAATCTTGATTAATCATATTTTAACTGCTCAAGACAAATTGCCCCCAAACATTTGCAATAAAAGTATAGTTGGTGTGGCACAGATGACAAACCCACACTTTATTGATTACATTTCTTAAACCACCTTTAAGATCCATTTGATTACTTTGGTAACCAATGTGGAATTTTGTGGGATGTGTAAAAATTTGTATTTGCGTTACTGATGAAGTGTAAATCGACATGGAACATTGAGCTGCACAATAGGTGGCAGCATATATATGTATGTATATATATATATATATATATATATATATATATATATATATATATATATATATATATATATATATGTATATATATGTATATATATATATATGTGTGTGTGTGTGTGTGTGTGTGTGTGTGTGTGTGTGTGTGAGTGTGTGAGTGTGTGTAGTGTAGAGTTCATGGGACGTTCTGTTAAAGGGTTACAAGATGATTGCTTGTCCATCCTGCTGCAATAAAGTTCCTATGGATAAAGGTGTTGCCTGCCTGCTTTCTGCCACCTAGCAAACATAACAGTAAAAAAGTAGATTTCCCCCTCCCTCCCTTTCTTTTCTTTATGAAGAGTGTTTTTAATGAATCATTAAACTGTAGTTTGAGTTGTGTTTGGAGCACATAAATAAGGTGTGTAGTCTTGTAGCCCAGGTGCTGCAGTTTGCTTAGAGGTAAAGCTTGGTAAATGGCCTGTTTGTATAGCGCCTTCTTTAGCTTGGTTTATGCTTGACGCACCCTCGAGGTTCGCACGGCTCCGTGCGGCAAAATGGTGTCATTTCAACAACCACGCCCCTCCACCGCACCTCCGCACGGCCCAAACGTTCCGCACCGCGCACCTAGGAAATTTTCTAACCACGCGGACGGTCAGATGCAGAAGAACATGGCGGACTGGCAAGAACTAGTATGGCAGAGGTTCGTAAATATACAGACATTTGTATGATTCAGCTCTCAAAGATCACCGTGATCAACATGTTGTTAATAATTCTTGGAGAGAAATAGCTCGCACTGTCGGAAAAGACGAGGACGCTGTTAAAAAAGGCTGGAATGCCATGTTGTAAACAACAGTAATTTTTACTTCTACTATGGTGTAGTGTTGGATGCATGCCACAGAGCTCCATGCTGCCCCCTACAGTTTGGGAGAATATTGGCTCACCGCAGAGACAAGCTGCATGAACCATAAACGCTGCAAGTTGTGAAGCGCGTTCTATCCGCGAGCCGCATCACCAAGCGGAAAGTAAATGCGTCAAGCATAAACCAAGTCTTAGGGTTCTACAACCCCCCAAGGTGCTTTAGAACACAATTAGTCATTCACCCATTCACACACACAAACATTCACACGCTAATGATGATGAGCTACGATGCAGCCACAGCCCTGGGGGGCGCTCAGTTCGATAAACAAAACTGGACCGATATTAACAACCAATATTTTTTCCATCTTGTCTCCATTTGTTTGCCTGTTTCAGAGGGTGATGGGTGTGATGTGTATTTGTTTAATCATGTGAACAGTGAATGAAATCATCTCAGAAGCGTAAATGTGTGTGGTGTGTACATAATAACATAAATTCAGCTTTAATAATTTTCATTCTATACAAAAATCTGCTTATTTTAGAAGCATTACTGTCAGTATATCAGTATCGGCAAGTATTGGTTATCGGCCATAACAGTGATTTTAATATCGGATATCGGTATCGGCCCAAAAAATTTCATATGGGTGCATCACTAATGTGTGTGTGTGTGTGTGTGTGTGTGTGTATGTGTGTGTGTGTGTGTGTGTGTGTGTGTGTGTGTGTGTGTGTGTGTGTGTGTGTGTGTGTGTGTGTGTGTGTGTGTGTGTATTTGGATTTATTTTACATACACAACTGACAGAGCATGTATTTTTGGGCTTACTAATTTCACGAAGGCGTTGAGTGGGAACCAGAGGGACAATTCATTTTCTCTCCCTGCCTGCAAACACACAGCTAACATCATCCCACCTTCTTCAGCTTTCTCCTCTCCGCTTCACATGCCCCACTCTCTTTCACTCCATTTCACATTGCCATCATCAAATATTTCATCAGCGTTGCAATCCTCCTCACTTCATACATTTAAAAGGAGACTTGGTATGTTTGAGGAGGAGGCGGAGCAAAGGCTGAAGCTCGCCTCTCTGTCACTGTCTCCTCAGGGCAACACTTCAGACACATTTTCTCTGCTTCATCTCCACTACACACTACTCCACTTACCTAGAGAGGGAGGAAAATTGCACAAAAAAGAAATAAAATTTAAATAAAGCATGCAGCTGATTCTGCCTCACAGTGAAAACGCTGCACGTGATTAAGGAACAGAAGCTCGTATCAAAGGCTGTAAGTCAAAATTCAATTAGAGCTTTAAATCATTTAGTAAACGGGACTTTCTAGAAGTTTATCGCAGCTGGAGTGTACCTTAAAGAAAACAACAAAGAGTGAAAGAGATTCTCTTACTCTGAAGTGTTTACCTGCCTCAGAGCTCTATAATTACATGAGGCTGCCTGGGCACTGCCTCCTCGTAGCAAACACTTCATAACAGTTCTGAGTACTGGAGCTGAGCTTTATTTGTTCTTTATGAGTTGAAAAAAGAAAAACCCTGCAGACATTATCCTCGTGCGGTATGTGAGCGTTGGCCATGAGGCTATGGTCCTCCCCGTCACATTTTAATCAACAAAGTAAGATTTCATTGTAATATCAGGAAATGTAGCTTGAACTGCTAATCAGTACTGAAGGATAACGAGTTTCTGCTCGTTTCTCCTGGAAGATTCTAGCCTTTGATGTTTTACTCTGCTACTTTAAGCAAACTGCATTTTTCGGCCATCTTAGCCAAATCCCTCGTCGTGAGCAGAATCTTGACATAAAACTGTGAACGCGACAGTGATTAGCAAATCTGTGGCCGTCCAGTGTGAGCGGCTCTGCGACAGCTTTTTGAGCACCCTTATGACCAAAGTCAGCCCCACTGCTGAAAAACTACGACTTTTTCACTTTTCACCATTGTTGTTTTGGTTAGCTGTCGGATATTAGTGAAGTATGCTTTTTGGCGGGTGGGGGTGAGTGCACTCATGACGTAACGGGTCCTGCTAGAGCGAGTCGTCGTGAAATCTTGCACCGTACAGTGTTCCTTCTCTCTAGAGCTCTCCTGTCTGATGACCGCAAAACCCAACGTGGTCCGGGCTTTAGGCCCTAGATTAAATCTAAGATAGATTTAATGTGTTTTAAGATTAAACTAAATAGATTAATATCTATTAGATAAATATCTAATTTAAGATTAGAGTTGACAACAGATACAGTGATCCCTCGCTACTTCGCGGTTTGTTTATCGCGGATTCACGACTTCGCGAATTTTTTCTTTGGAGCCTTGTTCAAGGGAAATTCGTCGATTCGGTGTATTTTTCTATGCGAAATATCAAGAAATTCCTGTTTTTTTTTCATCAATTTCATCATAAAATTCACTTTTTGTAATAAAACTATAAAAAAACCAAGTAAAATTTTTTTTCTTGAGTTTTACCCACAAAAAGAGAATGTGATCATACGATAATTCAATATAGTACTGTACTGTAAATATGGTGTCCCTACTTCGCGGATTTTCACCTATCGCGGCCAGGTTTGGAACGCATCTACCGCGATAAATGAGGGATCACTGTATATACAAATTCCAGTAAATTTGGGATTCTTGATTTAAAAGTTAGAAACGTATTATTATTATTGTTGATAATGTTATTATTGGTGTTGTTTGTGTTGTTGTTATGAGGGGCTTCACCATGCACTAACTTGGTGGGCTTCTTAAAATTTCCTCAGGAATTTTCTTGTTACTATTTTTAAAAAACTAAATTTTTAAACTTTTTTTTTTCTTGGTGCAGAAGGTGCTGAAAGATCCCCTCACTCATGCATTTAGATCTTACTATGTAAAGGACCAATGCTTCATTATAAACAGTTATTTTATTTTGAATCAAGCTTCTTTTTTTTTCAGATTTTTTTGTTTTTGAGCCAAAATCAAGATTTGGTGCAGATGTGTGAAATGGTGTGTAGATTTTTTTTCACATTGGCTTCTTTGTTGTGCAATACTTGATTTGTAGTTGTTCTTGTTCCCAGCATGCACCTTGACAGCTAGACCGAAGCCACCCAAAAACAGCCTGATAAACTTTGTCGTCGTCGTCGTTTTCCTCCGCATATCCGGGTCCGGGTCGCGGGGGCAGCATCCCAACTAGGGAGTTCCAGACGTCCTCTCCCCGGCCACCTCCACCAGCTCCTCCGGCAGGACCCCAAGGCGTTCCCGGACCAGATTGGAGATGTAACCTCTCCAACGTGTCCTGGGTCGACCCGGGGGCCTCCTGCCGGCAGGACATGCCCGAAAGACCTCCCCAGGGAGGCGTCCAGGAGGCATCCTGACCAGATGTCCAAAGCACCTCAACTGACTCCTTTCGATCCGGAGGAGCAGCGGTTCTACTCCGAGTCCCTCCCGAATGTCCGAGCTCCTCACCCTATCTCTAAGGCTGACCCCGGCCACCCTATGGAGGAAACTCATTTCGGCCGCTTGTATCCGCGATCTCGTTCTTTTGGTCATTACCCAAAGCTCATGACCATAGGTGAGGATTGGGACGTAGATCGACCGGTAAATCGAGAGCCTGGCTTTCTGGCTCAGCTCCCTCTCCACCACGACAGATCGGCTCAGCGTCCGCATCACTGCAGACGCCTGATAAACTTATTTTTGCAAACATGTCAAGTTAAATATTAAGTAATATAGATGAAACGGCACATTCAGTAGAAGAGCCATGGGAGCAGAAGCATTTCTTCCCTATAGGGAAAACGCTACTTCAAAATCACATTCAAGACTCATTTCAGAAGCAGCTTGCATGCCTGATTACAGCCTGATTCCCTAAATTTCCCTAACAGCCACACTAGTAATGAGTAGGAAATTATGTTTTCCATTTTAAATGACCAGAAATGAACCACTCTGGCGTTGTTTTGGAATCCCAGATTTGTAAGAAGGTGGTGAACACATGGAATACAAATAAAGCAGCAATTGTTTTTCTTACGTTTGAGCAGAAATATGAAAGATCTGCCTCTA